>NC_136621.1:16600466-16815915 GCF_933228915.1 Telmatherina bonti | reverse complement strand
CTCTTTCAACACACAGATTACAAGAAGCAAACTACCCCCTCTTATCTTCCATCCAGTCAGTAACGTTATATGAGATGAGTCATTCTTCACTTCATTGATTGATCTTTTGATTCGTTTAGTGACACTGCTACAGAAACAGAATACTTCTGAACGGATTCTATAAGCAAGGTAGCAATCTCAACGTGACAGTTACATCTAAAATATCACAGTCTGTCAGCAGAGATCAAATGGTTATTGATTACGATTAAGATAGGTAATTAGAGTATGTCCCATCTATCAGTTCTCTGGTGGTCTGTTATGTTCAGTCTAGGCTAAAAGTCAGGTTTGATAGACAACCTGCTTAGATGCTGCACAGATCTTTCTTTTAACTCTTATCAAAGTTGTGGTGGCGCTATGTTTGTTTTATTATTGGCTCAGTGTATGATGGCATTGTGAAGGCAGAAATAGCTTTGTTAATTAAGTTTCTATCTTCTCATCTTGGTGTGATTTTGTGATACTGGTGCTACTGGTCTCGGGTTACATCTGAAACTCTGAGAGCACTAAAAGCATTAAAGTGCCTCCTTGACATAGTTGTTTATTTTTTCCTCTAAATTTGGGTATTACTCTCTATTTACATATCTTAGTATTCCGATTTTTTTTTTTTTAATAGCATTTTATGCACAGACCTGTCATGGGGTGGTTTTAATGGTGAACAGTAAAATTAATTATTTTTCCTCAAAAATGATTCTCAAACATCAGAATGCATGAATATATGTTGTAATAGATGTTACAGTGGATTAAAGAAATTGAGGGAACCACAAAGCAGTTGTAAAGATTTTCTTAGGATTAATTAATCATGGTGTTTAATACCAATTAAATAAAAAAATGTAATAATGTATAAACTTGAGCAGAACTTCTCCTGTTTGTGTTCACTGAGAATAAGAGATTCAATCTTCAATTTAATTCAATTTAATTCTGATTTTTTTTTTTTTTTTTTAAATCATGCTTGCACATGGTGTCAAAAAGAAAAAAACAAACCAAAACATGTCTTGTAAATCATGATGTTTCGACTCCACCTTTCTGGTTTCTTGTTCATGTCCTTCAGGTTGTTATGAAGCCAAGTTGTCAAAAGCCATGTCAGTCTGACTTTTTCTTCCTCCTCCTCATCAGAGAGCAGCTGAGGGGTAGGCGAAGAGGTAAAGGAGCCTCAGGGAGTTGATGGTTTGGCCTAATGAGGCTGAGAGCTTGTTTATGGAATTATGCATAGCTTTTATGATTATTTCCACCTCTTCAAGCTGAGCCGCTCAGTTCAGGCCTGACTCAGCTGAGGCTGCAGGCAGGACGTGGGTCTCCGGGGCCCAGAGCTGTACCCTCGGCCTGGCGCTGATAAAAACACAGAGGAGAAAATGAGCATCGTTTAACAGGCAAAGCTGTAAAAAGGCGGCCCAGCTGCTTTTGGTGGTTTCCAGTTGAAATGCAGCATCATGTGCCACAGGTGGGGGGAGGGAGGTGGAGGTGAACCCATCGGCTAGGAAAGTGCTGCAAATGTTCACTGTAAACTGTGGTGAAGAAAAGTTCAATCTGAAGTCTAACAGAAGTGTTCATTAACACTTGAACCAGTTAAAACCAGTCTGATCCAACATGTGGGGAGACATCTTGTGTGGGTTGTAAATGGGCTGAAAAAGTGGGCCTCATGTGGGATTGTCCACACGTTCTATATTGGCCCCAAATGAAGCGGCCAAATTACTTGTAGATGGGTTCTGGACGAACGTCTTGTTTGGGTCGGTCACATAAAAGAACCAGCTGTTTATATGTGTGTGAAGAGTTTTAACCAAAGATGTTCTGTCCAATCACTAAAAATGTTTTTTTCTGCCCAGTTCTGTTGCTGGATCTTAAACCTAATCCAGATGATGCCTTATCACCCAACCAGTCTGTTTTGTGTTACATGAGAGTGATAACGTTAGGTAACATTTGGGTTTCTATCTCACCACGTTGTTCAGGTGACAGCCTGCCCTATGGCGTTGCATCACCCAGCACAGGCGAGGATGACGATAATGACAAAGACCGACTGCACAACAAGAAGAGAGGCATCTTCCCCAAAGTGGCCACCAACATCCTGAGAGCCTGGTTGTTCCAGCACCTCACGGTAGGAGCTTGGTTTAGCATTAGTGTTAGCATTAGCATTAGCACGCCAAATATTTTTACAATTTACACACCATATGTTTGGATTCAGCATTTTTCTAATAATTTTCAAGTAAGACATTTTGGTAAATAATAATAATTATCATATGTAAACTCGTGATTGGTCACTCGTGATGAAGAAATAGCTGAAGCAGAAGGCGAAGCTCTAAATTTACGGGTCGATATACGTTACCCTCTCCTATGGTCATAAGCTGTGGGTAGTGACCAAAAAAATTACATCACAAATACAGACACCTGAAACTGGTTTCCTCCACATGGTGGCTGGACTCTCCCTTGGAGATTGGGTGAGAAGCTCTGTCATTTGTCATCACACTTGAGGGAACACCATCTCTCGGCTGGCTTGGGATCTGACCAGACAAGCTAGCAAATGTGGGCCAGGAGACAAAGTTTGAGCTTCCCAGTTTAGGCAGTTGCTTCCATGATCTGACCTCATACATGCAGTACAGAATGGATGGGTGCCTCTTCCAATCAACTTAAAGACTTAACTTGTCTTTCCTGTCCTCTCCACCCCAACCAGTCGAGGCAGATGGCTGCCCTCCCTGAGCCGGGTTCCACCGGAGGTTTTTTTTTCCTGTTAAAAGGGAGTTTTTTCCTTCCCACTGTCACCTCGTGCATGCTCAGGATGGGGGGGTTGGATTGAAGTCATGATTTGATGCAATCAGTTGGTTTCTATCATAGGCTATGTATGCACTGGCTTGAAATGATGTGTATGTAAAGTGCCCTGTGACAACGTTGTTGTGAAGTGGCGCTATAAAAAATAAAAAACTCTGAATTGAACTGAACTGAATTTAAATGACAGTTTGTTGGCAAGATGTAGCTGTTTAATGAAAACTGATAACATTTGATTCAGCAGGAGGAGTGAAAAAATATTTATCTGTGATGTTTTTAACAGCAGGTTTTTTAGGGAGTAGAGGACTTTTTTGTCCTCTAGGGTGGGAAAAATTCCCCCAGTGTCCAGTTGATCTTTAAGAAAAAGTGAGTTTCCTCAACAGAAACTCATCCTGTATGTGGAAACATAAAAAGGATGGAGACCAGAAATCAAGAGAAAAAAATGACTGGAATGGACAAACAAGACCGTTTACTGACTCTTAGGAAGATGAAGCAGGAGTGGGGAAACTGATGAAATATAAACACATGGGTTTGGGTAATGAGTGCTATTCTGACCCAAACATTCTTTTCTTTTTGTTCCCAGCCTCTTTCTCTTGGTCTCATCACGCTTTTGTATGGAGGTCGTTAAAGTTTTTGTCTCTTTGGGAGTTTTTTTCTGTCATTTCTTGATGAGGGAAGCCGTGATTGTTTGGTTACTGAGTTGTACCAGTGTGTTCAGGTGTGTCTTGTTTTGAACAGGGAATTTCCTTGTGATGAGCTTTCTGTAGATAATCTGTCTTCAGTTTGCAGAGTAATATGTATGATTCCCATGAGGCTGAAATGTATCAGGCAGTAAAAGAAGACAGAGGGACGGCCTCAGTTAGGACTGACTCTACTTTGCACCCCCATCTCCTCTCTGGTCAGGATAAATCGGTCACTGTCGACTCAGTGGGGCTGGGGCTGCTGCCAGGAATCTGAGGTGAACCTGTAGGATGGCGAGTGCTGCAACAGATTGGAGGCAGGAAGGAGACTCGAGGTTGTGTGAAGGGCAGGAATGAAGAGATATAAAGCTGCAGGTCTGACAGTTATGAAAAATAAATGTCATGAAATTAAGTTTTTATTTAAACATCAGATTAACTCATTCTGCAGTGGAAATATTAATTTATTTTCCAGCATCACTTATATCATCATTAGTTTCTCAGAAACAGGAGCCTCCACCCAGGAGGCTTACAATCCAACCACAAATTATAGTGTTTATTCTCTATATATTAAATCCACATTGAGTGATTCATGATAACATCACTATTTATCCTATTGTCATTACAAAAAAGATTGCTATCACAACTATGTTGCTAAAGGACCTTTATTTTGACCTGAAAATGATGATGAAGCCCTTTCCTGTCAAAACTTTCTACCAATCACATACTTAAATTGACAGTAATGTCAATCTGCAGGGGTGCAGATGGAATTTTTGAATTCGGAGGTTCAAGCTCAATAAATTATTTCTGTGTAATTTGGGCTTTAACTGGTAGTTACTCAGACAGTTACTCTTCTAATAATCTATGGGCCACTGGATTGCACTAAAAAGCCATTGGAAAACTCTTACTTGAAATCATGGATTAAGAACAAGCTTTGTTTCCTGCCTGCTGACTTCCCTGCTCCAACGGATAGAAACTGGCCTGTTTTAATATGCATTGTAGTAACAGCGAGTTTCTTTTGTGTTCCATTAATTCAGACTTTGCTCTTCCTATCCTGCTCATTCCTGACCTCGCACCAGTTTGTAGACCAGACCCTCTTCATACCAGTTCAATTATAGTTTCTTTTGTATACATGTGCATCAGTTGTAGGCTTTTAATATTCATATAATAAAATATCCAGTTTGTTTCTGGGTGCTTTGTAATTAAGGATAAATTAATTGTCCATATGGCAACCAAAAGTGATTCCTTTCATCAATGAGTTACTAAAATTAGTTCTGTTTTTGGCCGGAAACTGTCCAATCAGAGGTGAATACATGTCAGCCACAGTCTCAAAGCCCCTGCAGTCAAGCGAACAGGACGGTTTAGCCGGTTTCACTATGAATCTCAGGGGGACATATCCCACTCCCCCTTGTGCCATCTGCACCCATACCTGGGAGATATTCCAAAAGGCTTATCTGGATAAGTTAATACTTATGCTGTGAACATGTGAATAAAGCGTGTTATGGGGTAGGTTTTGTTTAGGCTATGTCCAATTTATCTCCAGCATAATGATTTGTGGGATGCCACAAGTGTGATCAAACCTGTCAGAACCACCATAATCAAGAGAATTTAACAGACAACTCCATTTTCACCATATTTTTTTTCTAAATTTCTTTTATTTTTGGCAACTTTCCAATCGCATGAATCATCACCTAAAAAGAGAAACAATTCACTATGCAATGTCATTATTCACTGACAGGTTGTTCATGATGGCCTTTGGCTCCATGTACTTCTTACCTCTATCTTCAATTTTAAGTATTCCACTTTCAGACCTTCTTTTCAAATTGGTGCAAGTGGAGGACTTATACAGTTCCTTTCCAGTTATCTAAGCCCAGTCATCTGGGTCCAACTCTGATGCCCCCAGCAGCTACTCAACACTGTTTGGTGTTCAATCTAAATTAGTGTTTGGAGTTTTGTTCAGAATCGTCAGATCAGTCTGATGAGATAAAAAAAGGGACAATGTTTGATCTTCTGATCATCTCACTGAAACCTGGCTTGGTTTATAGGTTTTTCTGAATACTTGAGGGAAGATCTAGCTTAATTAAAAACAGGATCAGATTTCAATCTCTGGTGTACATACAGTGAAAATTGCAATAAATAATCATTCATTCATTCGAGAGAAGAAAAACGTTGTGAATGGCTTGTTTTAGTTCCTTGTTTGTACAAAGTGTCTATTTGTATTTTGTGTGGAAACCTGAAGAACAAACTGGATCTTCTTTCCTGAGGTCTTGATGTTGAGAAGAACAGATCAAGCATTCATGCTTAGGCTGCCAGATGTTTTGTTGCGTTGTTCTGTGAAGCAGAAGCCTCTGGCACTGAAGATACCTCTTACCCATCAAGGTGGACTTCCTAGATCACAGCCTTGGAACTTGGAAATATCTCACATATGTAAAAAAATGAAAGATTTCTGTGTGTGTGTGTGTGTGTGTGTGTGTGTGTGTGTGTGTGTGTGTGTGTGTGTGTGTGTGTGTGTGTGTGTGTGTGTGTGTGTGAAATTATCATATCAAATTAAAAAAATAGCTTTTTCACTCAAGTGAATACAGAGCACTCATAAGAACATCATAATTCTTTTCAGGTTTCATTTTGAGCTGCTGGATCAGATTCGCCTCCTACCTGTTACCTACTTTGTGTGTCTCCAGGGCAACAGTTCTTCCCCTCATGACGTCCCTTCCCTGGGTGATTCATAGATTTTTTTACAGTGCATCGACACAGGAACGTTGATCCAAAAATGTCACGTGAAGTCCAGATTTTCCTTCAGGCTGAATCTACTCGCTATGAACTGTCTTTACATTAACAAAATCGTAGGGACCAAATCTGAGCCCCCGCAGAAGAAACGCTTTGATGTTCCTGAAATGAACATCATCATTAAAAATGTTTCATGGGAATTTCCTCAGAACAGAAATAAACTTTTCTTCAATGAACAGTTTGATTAAACAAAGCTAGAGAATTTGGAGTTCCAAGTCAGACCAGTTTAATCAGAACCAGATATGATTAAAGATGAAAATCTGGGAGTGTATTATAAATAATCTGAAGATGATCCAAAACAGATGATTCATCAGTGACTCCGAGCTGCAGTTGGGTCGATTAACCACTGAGAGTTTCTTCCGCACTGAGATGCTGCAGCTCAGCAATGTGACAGACCTTCAGAAAACCAGAAGGTCTGGAAATCTGAAGCTGTAATGGGACTGAGTTTATCTTCAGTGACGAAACAGCTCATTAAAACCAGACCACGAGCCACCCTCCTGCTCAGAGCAGAAGCAGGTGGAAGAAGCCTTGTTTGGCTTGTGGTTGCTTGGATCATTAAAGAGCAGCTTTAACGAGCCAATCACACATGACTCCATCTGGAAAGACTTTAAGCTCTTCTTAATGAGGCCTATTTTTATTCCTCCCGTCTGAAACAACAAACCCAAAACAAATAAAGTATATCTTCTCAACTATAAGGCCTGAATGTATAGTCTTCATCTCAACAGAAGCTCAGATGTGAGAATACTACACAAGTGATAAAATCGAGATATGAATTACTGTGTCAGAGTAACTTTACCTGGAACACAATAGAAAATATTTCCTAAAAGAAAGCCATATTACCCAGTTCATGTACGAAAGAGTAAAGTAATATCTGATGAGGATCTGTGTACTAGCTAGCTAGTCTCTGCTTCATCTGACACTATGGTTTGCTTCAAGTAGAGAACTTGGTAAAAGAGCTGTTCTCATGGTTTTTCCCATATACTTGCTTGGGGTTTGAACTGTGTGTGGTTTGGATGCCATCACTTGGTAAAGTCATTTAGGTGAGTTTCTCCCTGTCATTTTGGTATTCTGCATGTTAATATATCTGGTTCCTAGCGTCTGTAAACGTCTTCTGGACTGTAGGATCTCATACTGCTCTTATTGAGAAGAGGTTAAACGTTCAGGCACTCCTCGCCATGACGACAAGTAGGACTGAGATGAAATAACAGAAACTTCAAAGCACAAACGTGGCCACAGAACTCCACCCTGTTCAGGACTGGGCCTCTTGAACTGAGCAGGAAGCCCTGGACCTGACCTCAACCCCCCTCCTCCACCTCCAACTCACCCCGTAACATCCATCAGGGTTCAGAGGGCAGCGGGACACCTCCACCCATCCATCAGCAGCAGTTTACGACCCCAGAGTGGCAGATGTTGGTGAATGGCGAGGACACAACAGCCCACAAGAAGCAACACGCCTGCCAATGTATCTTTCCACATTGCCAGAGCCATTACCAAACAGGAAGCTTCTCTAATAACGCCATCGGGCATCAAATGGCTTCGATGAAAACTCCTTGCCTCTGTCTTTTTCCAGCGACTCTAATGTGTGTCCTTCATTCATCAACCCCCCCATGGCACCCCATGCTGATTGCAGTCTCAATGTTTGGCACCACAGATGCAACAGATGGAAATGATGATGATGATGTTTACGCCTTTGGCCTCCAACTTACAAACTAAATCATGTCAGAGTGGATGTGTCTTGTGGGAAATCATGATTCTGGTTTTCAGGTTTGCTGGAGAAGATTGACACCTTCTGATGATCTCTACAAATCTGACGTTCCTCGAGTTTGCCACATGTTTCTCTGCAGCTTGAAATGTTAATGTTGCAAAGCTGCCGGAGGTTCAGAAACCACAATCCAGATTGAGTTTATTTAAAAAATCTTTTTCAGTTCAGTTCTACTCATCACAAGCATGTTGGCCTAAGTATTTCAGAAACTGCTGATCTCGTGTGATTTTCACTCACAACCATCTCTAGGGTTGACAGAGAACGGTCTGAAAAAGAGAAAATACCCAGTCAGCAGCAGTTGTCAGGACCAACATGTCTTGTTGATGTCAGAGGTCAGATGAAGAACGGGCAGAAGGATTGGAGATGATAGAAAGGCAGCAGGAAGTCAAATAAGCATTGGTTCTAACCAAGGTATTCAGAACGCCATCTCTGAATACGCAACATGTCCAACCTTGAAGCAGATGGGCTGCAGCAGGAGGAAACCACACCATAGGCCACTCCTGCCAGCTAATAACAGGAAACTGCCACTTCAGTTCACGCAGACTCCAAAACGTTGTGGATGAGTCTCCATGTCAGCTCCACATTCAGAAGGTAGAGGTAGAATTTGGTGGAAACATCATGAAAGCCTGAATCCATCCTGTCTTGTATCAATGCTTCAGGTTGTTGGAAGTGCAATGTGTGTGGGATATTTTTTATATCCCACATACATATTTTTTAGCCCAGTTTGAGTCCTTTAGTACCAAAGAAGCACAGTTTAACCACCACAGTCTGTGGAGTGTTGTTGCTGACCATTTCCATCCCTTAATGACCGCAATGTACCATGATGGCTACTTGAGCAGAGTAATGCACCACGTTACAAAGCTCAAATCTTCCCAACTGCATGGATCATGGATATGCAGCTGCAGCAACTGTGTGATGCTATCATGTCAATACAGAGCTAAACCTCTGAGGAATGTCAAGAGTAGGAAAGGGGATCTGACCCAGTAGGCCTACTAGAATAAACTAGAAAACCACTTAGAGAGCACAAAACTCCTCCAAGAACAATGTTAAAGAATCCTTTAAAAAAATTCCTGGATCTAAACGGTGATTCGGATCACCACCTAAGTTAATTCAGTTCTTACTCTTTACATTTCCAACAACTCCTGAAAATTTTATGAAAATCCATCCATAACTTTTTGAGTTATCTTGAACACAAACAGACAAATAGATAAACTCTGGTCAAAACATAATAAAAATATTAGGTGCAGGAAACCTCAAATTGTGTTGAAATTGTGCTTTTGTTGTTGTTGTTTTCATTCTCTGGGATTTGCCTTGTGTTGTCACCTATATCCAGAAATCTTTGCTTTCATTCACTGCAGCTCCTTGATCACTAGCTCTTTAACAATCTGAAAGCAGATATTTGTTCAGGAACTGAAAGTCTACATCAGAGAAATTGTGCATTTGAAGTGTTCAAACAGAAAAACTTGTGACTGTTCATCAAGCTGTTGACTCAGAACCAGCACATAAAGTTTAGGTTTAAAAGTCCTGTAGTGTGAGCTAGTCCTTGAAGACAGAGATCAGCATGTATCATGAGATGTTTCAAGTCTGATGTCAAGTTGGCAAGAGACTGAATATCAGCTATGCAAATAACGCTGAATTGAACTGAACTGAATTGAATTCAATGGTCAACCAATGACAGTGAAGCTGCTGGAGTCAGACAGTAAAGTTTGACTGAACTCCTACTGTAAAATCTAACTAGTTGTTGCCTCTTTTTTTTTATTATTATTTCATTTCAATTAATTTTTATGAGATTTTTATTTCTTATGTGACTTATTTTAATGAGCAGGAATGATGTGAGTTTGTAGAAGTTAAATTAACCAGATAAATTTGAGTTTGCTTTAAGTTCATGAGATTGTGGAAGAAACTTGATAAGTTCCACATTTCTTAAATAAATGGTTCAGTGAAAGTTACATTGAAATTCAAGAGAAAATAGTGGACACGGGTCTATACTGCGAATGACTCATACTGCTACCAGCTCTGGCTGTTGTCTCTCAACTTCCTTTTCACGTCCACAGACGGACAATATACCAAATTTCTGCTGGCTAAGTATTTTACATATGCATATGTAAAAACATATTCTCTGTTCACATCCTCCTCTCACTCTGATGTTGAATACATAACTACATACATAATTAGTTGAATATATCTCTCAAAGTTCCTTAGTAAAGATGAACACATAGCCTACATCACATAACAGCTGAGCCTTTATGGTCTTTATTGCGGTTTTGCCGTTTTGCAGGTTTGTGTTTACGCAGCGAAGTGCACATGCACGTCACCTATGCATAATTGAAGAAAGGGTCTACTTACACCTTGCTAACAGCTGCTGACAATTACTAAAAAGATAGCAAAAATTGCTATTAAACTGCCAACAATTACTCATAAACAACAAACAACTGGTAAGACTTGCTAATTAACCTTTTATAACAGCTAACAACTCCTAAAAATGACTAATAAACCACTAGAAACAATTAACAACCACTTTCTGATAAGAATTTAACCACTAAAAACTAATAACCTCTGCTGGTAAAATTACTGGTATTAGTATTAATTTTTAAAAAAAAGACTAAACTTAATGAGCTAACTCTTTAGCTTAAGTTGGAGCATAAGCTGACTTACTTTTAAGTGAATAATGTGATAATAATAAATTATTTTAAGCAGTAAAAAGTTCAGTATAAAATTATTTACTCTGGTGATGCTGTTGTGTGACCAAAGATACAGGTCACTGTTCAGAAATCATATTTTTAAGACAGAAATTTGTTGATACCTTTTCACCTTCTAGTAGGCCTACAAGTCTGACTGACCATCTGGACCACTAGTACTTTTGGACTTTATTAATGCAAAACCTGTTTAAATAACTGTAGGCGAACCTTGGAAACATTTAGCTTTTTCATTTTAAAGCCACTGGATATTTTTTTCGCATATAGAAACTTCAGGGTCAAAAGTAACCCAACTTGGTAAGAGAACCATTAAATAACTAGTTTGGAGGAATCAGTTTAAGTGTTTGGCAGCAACTTGCAGCAGCAGGATTGTAGTCACTTTAATAAGACCTTAAACTCTTCTGAAATCATCTCCGTTGTTCGGTTTGGTTAAAACTGGGATCAGAGGACGGCTGTTCTGTGGTTCCCTCACCCTGGAGTGAAAACATCATCCATTACTTCTGTGACAGGACCCCCAGGGGCCCAAGAGCCAATGCTCTGTGGGGGTCACCTTTATTGACCTCTCACCCCGCCCCTGCACACACACACACAAACACACACACACACACACACACACACACACACACACACATTGTTCAGCATGTGGTCACATACATCAGAGCAATGCCTTTCTTCCCAGGCAGCATAAATCAGTGTAGCTCTGATAATGAAGCGAACACGCCGTCAGATGGAAGAAAAAGTTTTGGTTTTTAGTTCAAGACAGGAAAAAAATCACAACAGAATTTTTAAAAGGTTTTTTTTTTTTTTTTTTTTAAGAGAAATCATTGTCAGATATTTTTTAGAAAACAAACAAAAAAGAAAATGAGGATAAATACTCAAACTAGTTTCACTAAACAACCTAAAAAAGTTTTTTTGTTTGCAACTTCTGTCCCAGAAGCTCCAATAAGTCTGACTGTACCAAAGTTTTCCTGGATCCATCTCTTTTCATCACTTGTAGATTAATAAACACTTTAGATGTTTTGTTTTTCTCCCTGAAGTCTTCAATAATTAATTTTTCCCCAAATGAAGATTAATGCGTGAAAACTTAGGATGGAATGAATAATTTATGGATGTCAGACTCTCCAGCTCTGTTGCTTATGAGTCTTTTTCTTTCCTTTTACCCACAGAACGTGAAAATATGTAACCTAAGTTACCTTACCTATAACTAAACTTATGTAGTAAATTAATCTAAAAACAGCTCGTGGAGCACGACTCTCGGGGTTCAAACTTGAATGATGTTGATGGCATCATCGAGCCTCATTCACTAGAATCTTACATTTGTTCTTAAATAGTTTTTTTTTTTTTTTTTAATGAAAACCCTCTTTCATATTCACAAATATGTTCATAAAAATTGTTTGTATGCTTCATGCTAGATTGTTGAATTAAAGTTTCTCATAAGATATTGCAATCCTCTACGCACCAATAATGTCGCAAAATTATGACCACGTCTTGTCACCAGACCATGTTTTCAAAAAGGGAGATGAAGCCTGTTGTGCCCAAATTGATTACCAAAGAGTGGAATGAGTTATAAAAAGATTAACAGATGTTTATTAAAACAAGATCAAAAAATGAACAGATAATAAAAAATATATAATAATAAATATATATAATAAAATAAAAAATCTGCAGTTGCAACCAGAGAAACATGTCGTGATGTGGGTTTTTTTCCTGTGTCTTGTTTTCTGTATTATTTAGTAGTTTTTCCTGTTTTAGCTCCCCTGTGTATTTTTCTTGTTTTGCTTTCCGTTCATTAGCTCACCTGGTTTGATTTCCTCATTTACTTCACCAGATCAGATGTCACCATCTATGGAATAAGTTGGGACATGGTTGTCCATGCTACTATTTCCCATCTCGTTGTCAGGTCACCATAATCATGAAGTCAGATAATTCACATTAACATTGAGCACTGATAAATGATGTGGAGCATCTCAAAAGAGAGAAACAAGTAAGAGCTGATTACATGAGAAAAGATAAGAGGTGAAATTTCCTCCACAACCTGCTTCCACTACCAGCTGGCAGACATGTGATTTGGTTGTCAACAAACGTCACTGACTAGCTACTGACTACTACCACTGACATGAATATTTGATGTTATTACTATAATATCAGATATAATAAAATATTTTTACACTTACTGTGTAAAAAAAACTGCTGTAAAAGCTGTTTTTTTGTTCAGTATTTGGAAACCACAGTTATTGCATCCCATTTATACAGTTATTTTAAAGGAAAATAAATTTTTTGTACAATGAGATAGATAGATAGATAGATAGATAGATAGATAGATAGATAGATAAAGAAACAGTTATAAATACATATATATGAAGTTGTGATTGCTGGATAGGTTCCAGCTTCTTACAGCCCTGAATTGGACTAAGTGGTTAAGAAAATAGACTAATGTTTTCTGTGTTAAATTTCACTGTAAAAATGTTTATAAAATATAATATGCAATTGAAAATCCTGGAAGAGATGTTTTTTTGTTTTTTTTAATTGAATTTTCATGAATAAATGTACAGCAAAAAGAAAATTAAATCATTCTAATTTTGCATCTGGCCTGTTTCATAATAAAAAAAATGGCAACAGTTTGACATTGTGTGGTATTCAGGGAGCATTTGAAGCATTTTTAACAATCCATTGTTATATTGTGGGTATTTGTATAAACCAGGGGTCGGCAACTCCGGTCCTCTAGTGCCACAGTCCTGCGAATGTTAGGCGTTTCTCTGCTGCGACACACCTGGCACACATCAGACCTAATTAGCAGATTTCTGCAGAGCTTGACATCATATTCTGCACAAGTCTGCTAATTAGCCATTGATTTAAATCAGGTGTGTTGCAGCAGGGAAACTCTTAACATTCGAGGACCGGAGTTGCCTACCCCTGGTATAAATATCTGGTATGATTAATGAAAGGTATATCATAAACAATGATTACTGTTATTTATTTATTCAAAAAAAAAATTCATTTCATTTCATATGAATGAATTGAGGTTTCAATAAATACATTTGTGTCCTGAGGTAGCATTCAATCTGAACCTAAACTCCACTGAGCCCCTTCCTCTAATTAGACCTGCACCTCCTCCTGTTATTTATGCTGTATTTCTCATCTCTTTATTAATGAGGGACTCTCTCATTCATCTTTAATTAGCAGCAGCTTTATTTTCTCCAAAACATAAACAAGCAGCCTTTGCTGATGTTTCTCCGTTTTGTCCCTTTGCAGCACCCGTATCCATCAGAGGAGCAGAAAAAACAGCTTGCTCAAGACACTGGCCTCACCATCCTGCAGGTCAACAACTGGTAAGTACCGATCCATTGGGAGAGACTTGGTCTTGTCTTGAGTGAACCTGAAATTAACAACCAGAATATTTCAATCCTGAAAGGTTTTCTTCACGGCCTCTGAAGAGAGGAGAGCTCATTGAAAGCCCTGAGGGTCGTTTTACTGATCCACAACATTATCGTAGACAATAATTAGTTTACAAATGGCAATACAAAACAGCAGATTCATTGTAACCTTACAGCTGAGATGTAGGTGGAAGACGTTCTGAACAAACCTCAGAAAAATGTGAGTTTTGTCTCCAGGAACTAAAACTTGTTTCGAGGAGTTCCTCAGAGATCAGTATTGCATCTTCTGCTCATATCTTTTGGCATTTGTTACAAAAGGAAAGGAAATTTTAAAATAAGACCACCTGATAATCTAAACATCCATCTAGTTTCAATACCATTATATTCCAGTCCAAGGTTGCAGAAGGATATAATACTATACTATAAAAATACAGACAAAACTGGAGTCAGAGAAAAGCTCCACCCCTCAGGATAGCTGTGCTTTGGGGTTTGAATTATTTTAGCTTTATTTTAGGCGCCTTTGATGTCCTGTTATAATATAAACCAATGCTACTGTTGCTATGGAAACAGACAAATCACTTAACTGAAAATGGCCAAGATGGAGTCTTTGTTGTTGCATAACATAATCTGATTTTATGTGTTTATCTTTTGAGTCACGTTAAGTTCATGGTCGCCATGTTGGTTTGAGTTTTAGCATCTGCGAGTCGTGTCAGTAGAACCATTTTTTATATCTTTGTTGATTTATTGTTTACACTATTGGGACCGATTCATTACTCTGATTTATAAACACCAGTTTCAACCAAGTTATGATTCTACAAAATGTTGATTTTTGCTCAGATTTTTCCCACCAGTCCAGCCAGATGTCATTTCTGGTTCTGGTCCTGGTGAGGTTTTCCTTCCTGGTTCTGGTTCTGGTGGAGATTTTCTTCTCCACTGTCTCCTTGTACAGCTGAAGTGGTGGCTGCATTTGTTGTTTCCTTCTCTTCCCTCTTGTTGAAATGAGAGTTCAGAGGCCATAAATCGAGTGGTAGAGGGGGTCAGGAGAGGGAAGTTTTGGGATCCACAGACCTGGAGCATCCAAAGATCTGGACTTTCAGACTTTGACCGCTTTTCTGCATTAAAAGCTGATTTTGAAAACATAGGTGCCTTGTTACAGCTGTGAATATAATCTACCAAAAAATACTGCTTCATATGCTCACTAAGATCGAAAACACAGATTCACAAATTTTTAGTCATATAGTTATATTTAGAAAGTATAACCACCACTGGTTGCTATGAAGGAATTTGCCCATTATCTGGAAGCCAAAGTGCCACAATTACTTCCCACACACAACTGAAGCTTGGCTACAAGGTAATGTAGCTTTTACTGATGTCACTAAACCCACCCTGTAAAGACAGTTTAGAGCTCAAAGTCCAACATAAAGTTTAGTTCAGAAAAAATGAATCCTTCGTGATCCTTAATCTTCCTTTCCAGGTTCATCAATGCAAGGCGGCGAATCGTTCAGCCCATGATCGACCAGTCCAACAGAGCAGGTGAGTCGGTTCTGTGTCTTAAATGAACATGTTGTAATGACCTGTGAAAACTTAGACTCAAAATAAGCCAAAACTTGAACTGAGGATGTAGAGTTTTATTTCACAAAAAGCATGTATGGAAGAATCTGATTTACTGGACAGACAGTCCACCTGAGGTGGAGGTGCACCTGGGAATGGCAGCAAATGAAAGATGGTTAAAGCTCAGGTAGGTAATGTTTGGGAGCTAGCAAGACTTGAAAGTGGCACCGTGTCTTAGCTCCTCCCCCTCTGGATTTGCTCCTTGCACGATCCAAGGCTTTATTTGCAGCTTTTTCCACCAGTCAATTTCTTTCTAGGCTGTTTTGCAGGAGGAGGCAAATAAACCGAGCCGGTTCGGGGAAATCCTTCCTGCATTTTCTCAGCCATGTTTGCCTTCTGAGTTTCTTCTTCACTACTTTGTATTTTCATCCTAACATGCTAATTACATGCAGGGTGTGGCTATCAGGTATGCGCTGCAGGAGGGGAACCGGGAGAAGAAGCTTACGAAATATAAGAAATGAACAACTCAATTTCGGTCCGAACATTTGGATTGGTCAGAGTTTTTACAGATTTACAGTAGACTGAGGGATTTAACTTAGTTTCTTATTGTTCATGTTTACAACATGTATCGATTACTATCAGGACGAGGAACCACTTCAACCAGAGTAAAAAAAAATTTTTTTTAAATGTCTGAGCAAGATCACACCCCGTAGCTTTAATAGACTTGGCAGAGGGCGAGGTGAAGGGTCGCGGTCAAGGCTAGTGAGGGTCAATGACAAGAAGAGAGAAATCCATAGGAGCAGACTACAACATGGATCCAGTCAGGCAAAAGGTCAAAGACCTTAATTAGCAGACTTGTGCAGAGCTTGACATCAAACTCATCATAAGTCTCCTAATTCCCCACTGATCTGAGATCTGAGTCAGGTGTGTTGCAGCAGGGAAGCTCCTAACACTTGCAGGAATGTGGCTCTCCAGGACCAGAGTTAGCCAACCCCTGATGTAAAACCTCCCTGTACTTTTTAGCATTGATGAAGCTTTCACGGAGGTGGAAGCTGCCCAAACCACAGGCACTAATACAACCCTCATGCCACCAGAGATGCAGGCCTTTCAACTGTCCACTGATAACAAGCTTGATGCTCGCCCTCCTGTAACTGCAGTTTTTTTTTTTTTATTGGCATGGATAGTATTTAGTAAACAATTGATTTATTCAGAAAAATGAAGCTTTTTTGTTTCTGTTGTATTTAAATATAAAGGTTTTTTCTTTGATAAACATTTTTATTGAAACCAGGTTACTTTTTTTTATGTCCTTCCTCAGATGTGAGAGTTTGTGCTTATGTACTTTCTGATATCAGGATATGGAGCAGGTGTTTTTTCTAATGTTGGCATCAACAAAGTAAAAGAAGATGAAATCGACTCATCTGAAACCAGTTTTTGGCCTCTCGACTCCTCACTGAGTTAAACCAAAGAGGCTTAAACTCCGGGGGACCACTCTAAACCTCAGCAGGATTATCTCCAGACAAAGATGCTAATCGCTTCAACCAAGCACTCCATTCAACGTTTAACCTGGGATTAAAACAAACAGTTACCCCAGCTGAAGTGGAGCTAAAGCCACGTTAGCCTGGGGCCCCTCAGCTTTCTTGGCATTAACCTCCAGGTTGACTTCCAAACAAAAGTTTGGAAACACAGATGAATAAGGACGAAGGCAAACAGCTGAAAACTGAAAGCCTCCTTCAGCTCCTCTCTGGCTTCATTTGCTGGTTTTGAATTTGACGCCTCCAAGACATCCTAAAAAACTGGAACTGGAGAAACAAAAGACTGGAAAGTTAAGTAAGGTTAAAAGACACCTGTCTGGAACATTCCTCAGGTGAACAAGCTGATTGAAAACAGATGAGTGTCATGATTGGGTATAAAAGGAGCATCCCCAAAGGGCTCAGTCATTCACAAGCGAGGATGGTGTGAAGTTCACCAGCTGGTGAACATTTCTCAATGTACAGTTACAGGGAAATTTGGAGTTTCATCATTTGCAGTCTACGTCGTCAAAAGATTCAGCAAATCTGGAGAAATCTCTGCACATAAACAAGGTTGAAAACCAACATTGAATGCCTGTGACTGCTCGACGCTGCATTAACAATCACTTTGTCATATTACCACGTGAACACAGGCACCCTTCAGAAAACCAGTGTTAACACAGTGCATCGCTACAACTGTAAGTTAAAACTTTCCTATGCAACATGAAAGACATAAATCAACAACCCCCAAAAGCGCCACCAGCTCCTCTAACCATGAGCTCGTCTGACATGGACAGATGGAGAGTGGAAAAGTGTTCTGTGGTCTGATGAGTCCATATTTTAAATAGTTTTTTTGGAAATCAGACATCATGTCCTCTGGCCCAAAGAGGAAAAGGATTGTGATCAGTGCAAAGTTAAAAAAGTCAGCATCTGAGATGATATGGTGTGCCCTCGCATTTACATGACAAATCTCTACCAGTAGATATATATATATATATATATATTTATAATGTGTCTGTGTGTATACGGGACAAGGCGACTGTCCAAGGTGTGGACAGATGTTGTCCACATCTGGACACTTTTTCTTTTCTCTGTTTTAGGAGAGGGTTTGCTTGTCTCAGTGTGTAAGGCTGTGATCATTAAAAAGTCTTTCTGTCCGCAGTAAGCCAGGCAGGACCGTTCGGTCCAGATGGTCAACCAATAGGAGGCTTCGTCATGGATGGACAGACACACATGGAAATCAGACCACCTGGTAAAAATACACATCCGTCCAAACCTTACATCAGATCACTGACAGATTATTTGTCTGTTCATGAGAAATTTGAGAGGATTCTCTCGGAG
The DNA here is from genome assembly GCF_933228915.1 of Telmatherina bonti. Classification (NCBI taxonomy): domain Eukaryota; kingdom Metazoa; phylum Chordata; class Actinopteri; order Atheriniformes; family Telmatherinidae; genus Telmatherina; species Telmatherina bonti. The sequence continues at coordinate 16,797,432 of NC_136621.1, read as the reverse complement.
CATGTTATGACGGAGTTTAGTTTTTTGGGTTTTTTTTTTTTTTACTATTGATGAATACAGTCATTAAAAAATATCTTTTCCTCTTGTCTTTCACTGTCTTTGTTTCAGTGTCTGTTTCTGCAAAGCCTAAATTGTCTTATTAGTCATAAAATAAAAACATATCTGAACCAGAAAGGGAAACCTCTATCAGAACCACAACCCAGAAGGGCTTTTTGGCTTCTTGGATGAAAAGGTTTCTGAGTAAAATGCTTGGAAACAATCCTCAGACCAAATGTGAATTTCACCGATGTTTAGCTGCTCCAGATTTTTACAGAATTTCAGAGGCGGCTCATTTTTACCTTTTGGATGAGTGGGCTAGGCCTCCCTCCAGCAACGATCAGATACATTTGTACCTGCTGATCCTGACAAAAGCCAAAACATCCTCATGTCTGGTTCCTCAATGCCTGAGGCTGACCGCGACTATGTTGGATGAGCTGTTAATGACGGTCGCTTGCAGCTCATCCATTGTCTTGTTTGCACAAGCTGATAGATTTCCAAGTCATGTTTCTAGTTGACGTCCCGCGTTATGGCTTTCTCCGTTTAATACAAACTCCATTTAATATTTGGTCTGAGAACAGGTGTGTTAACCTGTTGTGACTTTCTGTGGCAGATGTTTAACCACCTCACCTGAGAAGTGTTTCTGTGAGCTGGGAAGCTTCTGCAGCAGTTCATCAGATCTGACCTGAGTGTGTTATCGCTCCTGCAGGTACAGTGGGAGGCGTTGGGATGGGGATGGGTGTGGATGGCCAGTGGCACTACATGTAGCATCACCACCTCCATCCTGCAGCTAGCTGAGCCACCCAGAGACCCAGAAGCCATTGTGAGTAGAAACAACCACCAACCTGAACCTCAACTTGTCATCAGTTTCACAATGAGGCTTAAAGCTTAAAACATGAAGCTAGTTGATTTATTTTTGTCACTGAAAAAGGACTTTAAACTAATTTTAAAACCATTAAAACCAATAACACCTTCATGATTTATCTGCCTCCTGGGGAAAACAACATACACCGCTTGTATGTCTAACCTTGGTCTCTACAGAAAGCTGAGACATGTGAGGTTGCTACAGCAGTGTCAGAATAATATGTGTTAATGTGTAAGTTTACCTGGAATACAGTAGAAAATGCTCATCTCCTCATAGCTTTCAGTGAAAACCAGAGGATAAAATAACCCTTGTGATGAATAAAGTAGCCCTAAGGAGTGAGTAAAGTAGCACAAGAAAGAGTAAAGTAGTCATAGGAATGTGTAAAGTAGTCCTAAGAATCAGTAAAGTATTGCTAGGAATACGTGAAGTAGTACAGGGATGAGTAAAGTAACGTCTAATGAGGAACTGTGCTACCATGGAAGGGAACACATGAACCTGAGAAGTAGTTTCCAGTTTTTACAAAGGTAAATATCTTGTGACACCATCAGCTGATGTTGATGGACTTCATAGGCTGCTGGACCTATTTGAATAATTATTTAATTGAGTATTTAATTGGAGAGATTAGCAGAAGCTCTATAGTAGACATTACTGTGCTGTACAGAACTCTGTGGTTTTCTTACATTCCCATATAATTGTTTGAACTGTTTGGTTTGTATGCCAGTGCTTGGAAGTCATTTCGCTGAGTTTCTGTCCAGCATTTTGCTGCGCTACATGTTAGGATTGCTGCTTTCTTGTATGTGTAAACATCTTCTGGACTATGGGATCTCATGCTGCCTCCTGTAAGAGGGGTCTGTGATGAAGAAGTTATAAACATGTCGGAAAGCTTTGTCTTATCCAGACTTCAGATCCATGATTATCCCGTCTCAGTGGGCTTGATCTGTTTTCCAGAGTTGAGTCTGATCTTGGATGTTGGTGCCACCTGAACCCGGACCGTTCAGGACCAAATAATTCCTGCTAATGTGTGAAAGCAGGATCTTCTGTCAGACAGATGGGTGGATTTTAGATCAGAGTGAATATCCTCTCTTCTCCTTCTCACTAATTAGTTCCAGTCATCTGATTTAAAGGTTGATTAATCCTCTGAGATCCTCTCCCTCTTCTGATGAAACACTCATTACTGAGAGATGCTGAACACTCTCATCTCTTTATTTGATTACACAGAGTCCAATTAGTCCAACTACTCTGTCAGCACTTTGTATTATTGACTAGCAGGCAGAGGATGAAGAGGATGAAGGCAACCTGGAGACAAGAGAGGTAGATTTTTATGAGTACCTGATGATGAGACTGTTTTAGAGGTATTTTTGTTAGTTTTGGTCAGAAAACTGAAAAAGTTTCAACGGACTTGTTTTTGTTTTATTATTTAGTGGTCGCCATCTTTGTGTTACAGTTTGCATGTCTGTACTTTAAAGCAAAAGTTGGAAAGTTTGAATAAATGCAGCTTGTCATCCACCACCCCAACACTCTACTTTGCCTTGCTAATACGGGGTTGGACCCTTTAATTCTCAACAAGGTGTTGAATCATCTTGACCATGTGACTAAATGCATTGAGTTGCTGTCGTTTGATGTGCTGGTTAGATATTTAAGTTAACAGGAAGCTGAGCAGGTGACGCTGAATCTGGTTCTACTGTCCCGTTTTTTGTGTTTTCTCTACAGGAATCTGTTCAGCAGGTCTACAGATGTTTGTGTAAAGCAGGACCCCCGATCCCCCTCCCATCCTGATGAGAAAACACCTTATCAGATGTTCCTCCTCAGCAGGACTCCCACAGACTGAAACAAGCAGACAGAGATCCCGGAAAAACAGACAAACACTGTGATTTTCTGGGTATAAACGATTCTTGTGACTTCAGTAGCTGAGAACGTTTTCTCTCTGGACTACGGAAGCCCTGGGGGGACATTTTGGCACCAGCAGAATCTTCTTCTCCACCCGATGGCTCCAGATAAAGCTGATGCCTGGATTTCCTTTCATGAAAAGCTAGAACATTTAGGACAAGGAAAAGGAACAGTTTCAGAAGAAGATTGTTTCATTTTCACACTGTGTGTGTTTCTTTTTTTAGACTTTTTCTTTTTAACTAAACTGAGTTTTAAATAAAACAGTAAAACAACTTTCATTCATGTTTAGTTAAGTTTCAACTCCTGTTTATGATGTTGTTTCTAACAGCTGAATGTAAAAATGAAAGTCTCTGAGGATCAAAAATATTCCTGTAATACATTATTTAACAAGACTTGAAAGGAAAATCCCCCCAACAAAATCTGAGAATGACTTGTCAGAAAATGTAAGTATATTTTAGTTAACTATTGCACAACTCCATCAAAAACTGGATTATTCTCTACTTTTACAGTACTGCAATGTTGCATTCACTGACATCTCTGTTAATTCAAAAACAGAAAATTATACTGTTCTGCTGCCAAGTAATCATCCTGGAATGACACCACACTGAGCAAAGAAGAGAATATGTTAACCAAATTAAAACATTTAGTTAAACTGGCAACAGGTGAGTGATTTTAGTTTATCCAAGATCTTTTCAAACATCACTTGAAGTCATCATGAAACACACAGAATATTCCTCTTCAGGCTTGGCATAAAAACAGCCAGAATGTACCACTAGAATCTATCCCTCTATGGTGAAACTCAGATTAGAAGTACGGGTGTCGCTTCCTGCCCTGTTCACTGCTCTTGTGGTTCCAACTTTAACACACAAATAGACCAGACTTTAAACATATCAAATATTCACTTCCAATTTGTTCGGTAGAAATATAGAAACTACCGTTTTAACTCAAGCTTTTTACTCAAGTAAAGGTGTAAAAGTATACTCGTTTCAAAACTAATTACAGTACAAATCAACGTAAGGAGAAAAAAATGCTACTAAGGACAAAAGCTTAGGCCGCTACTCAGGGGTCTAAAGAGCACCACCCCACTTCCCCCAAAACGTTATTGGTAAGGCCATAATGACTATAAGTTTATATTAAATATGGTAATGTAGAAAAATTTGGGATGCTTTAGTAGAAAAATCACAAGAATACAGATGCAGGTATATTTGGGGTAAAAATCAAAACGTCTATAGGCTAAGCACTTAATTAGGAAGTTGCCTAGACATAAATTTACAAGTTATTTTTGCCCACTGAATTCATAACCCTTTAGCTTTAGTTGTGCTGATCATCACTCCAAGGAATGAAACCGCTGCACACAAAAATAACGAGTAGGCACAAGCAGACCATTTTTATTGCAGTTTTTTTTTTTTTTTTTAAAGATGAAGCCAATAACCTGGCTTTTATATCCTAATCCCATATTGCTTTTAAAATATTCTATGATATATTTAAGTGTAAACTGTTTAACATGGTAAATTACTCTCTTTATGCAGGTGTTTTCCCATCCGCCTTTAACATGGCAGAGGTCAGGCCATTTCTAAAGAAGAGTCATTTAAACTTTAACAAGTAAATTGTAAAAGTAAAATGATTGAAAAAAATTGTTTTTTCCAATTACATGAGTTTTTAAATAAACCCAATATTTTGGAAGAAATATGAATCTGGTTTTCGGACAACAACACAGTATAGATCAACAGATTTTTGTAAATGGATTGGGAAGTCTGGTTGGCATCTTTTCTTTACTGGTTTCACTTCTATCTCACAGATCAACGATTTTTTGTAAGTATAGAAGCATGTTCCTCAACCATACATAAAATAAAGTGTGTGATTATTAAAGGATTAATCCCATTCTTTTTAATCTGTACATGTTGTCTCTTGGCAGTGTCATCGGGGTGTGGGACACTGATTTTCACAGCTGCTGATGATACACAGCCTCACATCCCTGTGTTTCCTGATGACTTAGAGCCAGTTAAAGTCCTTTTAAACTGTATTTTACATATAACATCAGGGATGGCAGAGAATTTCTTTCTGCTTAACCAGGACAAAACCCAAATTTTAAGTCTTTTTCACTCTGAGCTGGATAATATTCCATATAATAAACAGGATTTTATCATCCTAAAAACAATGCCAGAGTCCCAATTGCCAGCTCAGAGGTGCTGATGCATTTCTAGTAAACTAGATGACCTGATAAACCTGAACATCACATGACTTATAAGTGATGAGCTTTGAATTTAAAATTTTAATTTCTGACAAACTGAACAGTCTGTGAACACAACACAGAGCATTTGCAGAATCATCAGGAGCCTCTTTTTCCAAACAAACCAAAGTTTTTCTGTTTGGTGTGTGTTTGTGTGTGTGTGTGTTTGGGGGGGCAGCAACAGACAACAGTGAGGAGTTTTATTATTTCGGCTTAGCGTGTGGTCTCTGAATTGCTAAAGTTGTCCCAAACAGGCCCAGAAGTTTCAGCAGAACTGAAATAAAAGTAGCATTTGACAATATATGATGAGTTGGGTTAAAGCAGCAGCTGGATGGGCCTGGAGCTCTTTCCATGGAATCTGACTAGGGGGTTGCATAAATCAACTCCAAACTCCTAAATGGAGAGATTAGTTCCCCCTCATGCTCCACTTGGCCTCCTCAATGGATCTGCTCTCACAATCCTCTGGGAGTTTCCTGGTTTCTCTTCATTTCAAAGCCAGCAGCCTCAAAGAGAAATTATTTTTCTTACTTTTTGATTCAGTTAGAAGTCACACGGTTTCCCTCTCAGATGCAGGAAACTCAGACATTTCTTTTCTAGCAGCTGGAGATGATTTCTGAGGAAGAAAAAAAACACAGTTGAAGCAAACACTCGTCTTCTGTGTTTGACCAGACTGACTGACAGCTTCAGCATGTTTCACTGCCCTCTTTAGGGGATTCTGCACACTGCCTTTATCTCTGTTTTGAAAGCTAAATGTATGATTAAATTAGCTGCTGAAGGTCCCTCTGAGGATCAAATTGTTAAAAATGTATAAATGAGGAATTAATGTGAGGAGCACAGCTGGAGATGACTATATTATCATCACAGTTTCTTCTTCAATCCTTCATTTCTGTCAAAAAAAAAAATTAAAAAAAAATAAAAATTTATATATATATATATATATATATATATATATATATATATATATATATATATATGTGTGTGTGTGTGTGTGTGTGTGTGTGTGTGTGTGTGTGTGTGTGTGTGTGTGTGTGTGTGAACCCTTTAACCAATCTATAGATAAGGGAAGAACATTTCTCCTAAAAATCCTTAAAGACATTTGTTGTATCTACTGAAAGATTAAAATGTAAGTCAAAACTTCATAAAACAGCTGATCTAATAATAATAAAAATTCAATGATGAAAGATAAGCATTGATAAACACAAGATTGTATAAACACTTCTTAAAATCCAATAATCTTGATTGAACTTGATTCAACCTGTTTCTGATTTGAATCAACTCAAATGAGCTGGGATAACTTAAGAAAGGAAAGAAATTTTATTAAAATTCATGTAAATTTTCTGATGTAAAATGTACTTTGCATCAGAGATGTTGCTTTTTTAGAACAATTAAATAATAAAAAAATCGGATTAATTACAATAAAGATGTTTTTACTTTTAAACTTTTTTAGTGTTGTTTTTCCTCCTATGAGTTTTTTTTTTTTTTTTTAGCTGTAGATGTAAGACACATCTCTTCTTTTGGGGTCTTTTAGCTCTAACATTATTGTATCTCAAGAAAATAACTATGGTTATTTTCAGACAGTTTTTATTTAGGTCACTCTGGCTAACGAGGCATCCACTCTAGCTACCTTCTACTTGAACTTGCCTGTGATGGCTGGTTGAACCTTTTTATTGTTAAAGTCATTAGTATTATCATTATTATTACAGTTGAGCTGGTTCAGCTCATCAGCAACATGGGAGCTTACTATAAAATAAAACATTTTTATTTATTTTGCTGAAGTTTTCTTTTCTTTTCCAATTTACTGGAAACTGACTTTTCAGCCCAGCTTTCTTGTTCTTGAACGCACCACCGAAACGAATTGTGGGAAAGAGGAAAGATGGCGGGATATCTAAACATTATGATGGCTGTTCAAAGTTTCAACTAAATAAACTATGAACAAGTGAATGTAGTTCGGTGGAAATCAACACGGCCTGTCTGCAGTTTCAACCGGGTATCATGAACGGAGGCCGGCGGAACTGCGACGTTCCGGCCGGTCTCGCAGCTTCTCCGCTGGAGCCTCCGGCTGTCAGGCCGCCGAGGACGAACCGCCTCAGCCGGAGCTTCAGGCCGACTCAGGCGGCGTCTCCCCGGAGCCAGAGAGCGGGTAAGGACCTGAGGCTCCGTTAGTTTACTGTCACTTTAACACGTCCAGTTTGACTGAAAAACCGTCAACATACATGTTTTTGTTCAGCTGGAATTACATTTTATTTTATTTTAAATGACAATGAGCTGTTTTCACTGCAAAGTCAAGAAAAGAGTCTTTTTGAGGGCGTTTTATTTTTGTCTGATCGTATTTGAAGTTTGGATGAATCTTGAATCTCACCACAGATGTCTGATAGGAAACCTACCTCTGGGAAATAGACAGCAACAGAGTCATTACCTAATAATCATGGGGTTTTTGTTTCTTTTCTTTTGTTTTTAATACTGTTTTTATCTAATATACTTTCTTTTTTTCTTTCTCTTATGTTTTGAATTTTACATTATGCTTATTTGATAAAGTTGCAATGTCTCTGTAAACGTTTTTGAATTACCATTGTTTAATTGTGCTATACAAATAAACTTGCTAAATTGCCATTAGACATAAAACAATCAAATAATCATATATATATAAAGTGATACACTTTATTTATTTTGTTTCTGGTTCAGAATTCAAGACTCCTACCAGAATCCCCAGGTCCAAACCAGCAGCTGTTTCCAGTGAAGAGTCTCCTCACGCTGACTCTGATTTCCAGCAGGATATCATCTGGGACGCCACCTCCCCGTCGCCCCGCAGGCTCGGTAAGTTCTGGTCAGACATAAGAACGTTGCATTATTAAATGTCACATGTTTCTCTTTACCGTAACTTTCTGGTTCTGTGTTGCTGCCTTCAGGTAAAAGAGGAAAAAAAGCCACCGCTGGAGTCGTTAACATCTCAGAGATCGTCAGCAGGATCGCTCCAAAGGTCAGTAAGGTGGTCATGGACTACAGCTCCTTATCCCAGTGAAAACATAGTCACACAGAGACTCCTGATCCCAGTTGTAAATCTGTGCGACTGCAGCTCCCTGTCCCATTGGAAACAAAGTCGGACTGATCTGTAGTGTCATCTCTCTGCAGCATGGAAGACCCCGGGTTACTGAACCGACCTTACAGCAGTGGATTGGAGACAGCGCCACCATTCCCTGCACTCCAGATGTTCAAGCTCCGAGATCCAAGAAGAAGTCTCCAAGGTGGGTTCAGTTTAGACCAGAACTGGTCTACATCTAATGCTTTTTTTCTAGAATGGAGTTTTCTGAATTTTTACGGTGCCCCGATGAGTTAAAAAGAGTCCTCAGCCTCTGTTGCAAGTCTGCAGACACAGGAAGCAGAAACACTTCATGATGCTAGTGGAATGGTCCTCTGATGGACTGGTTCGGTCTCTCCACTCTCTCCTCATTTATTCTCAGTGTCTCCCACTCCCTCTGTTTGAAGACTGCTTTTAGAAAAAGAAATGTTGGCATTAAAACCATCACACTATAGAATTTATTTACATTACAGCACTTTGCATCAAAAACACCTTTTGTCTTAATTCCAGTCATAGAAGACCATTATTTTTGTTCCTTTCACATAGAACTTTCTGCTTACTTGTTGATCTTTGGCTTCTTCTGACTGGACACTGAACTCAGTTGAAGCTCTTTTCCCTTCTCCTCAGCTGACAAACATGTAGTATGCTAGTCTTGATCTGCGGCTGTACAACTATAATCAAATGTGGTCTTCCATATTGTAGCCAAATAGAAGCAGGAACTGGAGTTTGCTGTCTTCTGGTAGGCATAAATATGCCACATCCACCCCCTGTCCAGTAAGAACCCTTCCTAACACCAGATCTGGGGTGGCCAACTCATGTCCTCCAGAGCTGCAGTCCTGCAAATGTTTCCCTGCTGCAACACACCTGACACGCATCAAACCTAACAAGCAGACTTGTACAGAGGAGTTTGCCACCCCACATGCTAAGCAAAATTAAATAAGTTCAAGTCAATAAAGGTGATTTAAACGTGTTTTCATGTAACATGTTTTCCATGTAAGTCTCAATTTGGAAATACTATTTTCATTTAAATGTGAAGGAGAATGCTTAAATAGCAAAAATATTTAAAATAATAATTCAAAGGAAAAAAAACATGTCATCATGGCCATTGGCTCTATAACCGCCATGCCCAACAAAGACCAGCTGATTACTCTCAGATTTCAGGTTATGATTCTCATGTGAACCAACTCGGTGTCATGAAGCTACTTTACTTCGTCATGGGAGTATTGAACCTATCACCATGGCAACTGATGTTGGAAGCCATACTTGCTTCAGACCAGGAGAACAGTGAAAGATTGCCTTTTATTTTCTCCTATACTTTGGTTCTTAAAGAACTGATAAAAGAATCCCAGTGAGACCTGCGGTCAGTTTAACCAGATAACCAGGAGATAATCCGGTCATGCTGAACCTGTTTCACATAAATGTTTGTTTTCTTTGGAGTTTATCAAGTCCAGAAAGTTTCTAATGAGTCTGGTCTGAATCCATTTCTCCTGTTCTGTTTTGACTCCTCTCAGACTGAGCAGAGTGGACGATCTGCTGCGGCTCGCCAAGCAGTTCGACTTCAACATGTTTCATCACGATGAGGAGGAGGAGGATCACCAGCAGAACCAGGAGATCCCGTCACAGGATGTCCTGAAGAAAACCGTGCAGAGGAAATCTTCATCCCTTCCTCATGAAAACAATGAACCAACTGCGAGCACAGCAGCTACATCAAACACGCAGCCAGATCTGGGTCAGCACCTGGACCTGGACCAGGATCTGGATCGGCATCTGGAGGACGACCTGGACTTCCTGTTTGATGGACCAACTCAGCGCATAAGTGGAAACCTGAGTCAACCATCGCAAGTTAAACCTCTGACCTTACCTTCCACAGCTGTTTCCACGACAACCTGTAAACCTTCACACACCGATGAGTTTGAGGACGACTGGGAAAACGACGACTTGCTAAATGACTTTGTGGTGATGGAGATGACGCAGAACCCACAGAACTTCATGGCCCCAAAGCTCTGCTTGACCCAGAAACCAGCCAATCAGGTAGAACCACCTGGTCAACCAGAACCAGCTGGTCTGCCTGGTCGGAGGGAAGCAACAGGTCCTGTCCCCACATCTCTTCAGGTCTCCCACCGGACCAGATCCAGACCTGAGAAGGATCTGGCGAAACCAAGAGCAAGTTTCAGCCTGCAGTCGGGCTCAGATTTTTCTGAGAGAAAAATCCAAACCGACACCAGGACAAGTAGGCTTCCACCTGAGACCAGACCTCCGCCGACCCGGCAAATATGTCAGTCTAACAGGGTGAATCCAGAACCGCTGAGACCGCATATGGATCAGAACTTAAAGAAACCTGCTGGAGTTCTGTCCAGCAATGACACGCTGGCTGCTGACTTCCTCGATGATGACTTGGACTCCTTCTTCTCATCAGACCCGGTCTGGGACGACCCGGCTGATGACGATCTGCTGTGTGAAATGTGCGAGAACCTGGAAAACCAGGGTGCGACCAACTCCTCCATCAGACTTTCCCCTAGTTTGCCCAATCAGAAAGCAGCTCCGCAGCCAATTTACAGAACCTGCAATAACCAAATCCAGCCAGCCTGCAGCTTGGTTGCCATGGTGAATGCGGTGAAAGATCCATTCAGGTTCACACAAACCAAAACCACTTCAGACTCGCCATCCGGGTGTCTGAAGAGAAGCAGCCAATCAGCAGCTGCCATTCCACCGCTACAACAGGGCACCAAAACCCATAACTTTACCTTCAAGAAGCCAAACAACCCAGTATCCATGGCAACCAACAAAGGTAAGAGCACAACCACAGTTCCCAGTTTTATCTTTCTCCTCTTATTATTCAGAACCTGTTAGCTCAGCTTTGTTATGCCGCCCATTGTCAAATTCTGACCCAAAGTCTGGTTCTTCGGGTCTCACAGTTGCTGCATGGAACTTCAGTCTGATTGGTTTGTGTCCGACCATCTCAGATTGACAGATTATGGAATAGTATTCCCCACATCTGGGATTTACAGGCTTTTTTTTTGTATTTGGTATCTTATTTCCTGGAATGTTTGATTCAGACTGAAGCTGGTGTTAACGTGTAGAAAATCAGACCCAAAGCTCTGCATTAGGATTAAAAACACCTCCTGTTTGAACAAAGTGTAGGTACACTCCCTACTTTTGCGTAATTCCACCCACCGCCCAGTTTTAATACATCTCCCTGCTGGGGGGGGTGCAAGGTCTGAAGGGGATTAAGGTGGGAAAAGTAGGCGGGTCTTATATAAACAGGCAAGAGTTATGATTGACTGACAGATGACAGCAGCTCAGTGGCCTAAAGCTTGATGGAAAGCAATAGTTTCACAAAGCACCTGCGCCAAGAGTCTTTGAGGTGGAACTTTTCCCTCCAGAGCTTCACAACGCTGTGGTGGAAGAACAAGATGATCCTGAATGTATCAGTCTGAGCCCTGACAACAGCTCCTCCCGGCTCTGGCAAGCTGTGGTAACTCGCAGCAGCTTCCAGAGGTGAAGCTGCTACAAGTGTCTGCTGCTGCGATTTGAGCTTGCAGTCTGTCACCAGATGAGTATCAGCAGGTGAAATATCAAGTCCAATGTTACTTTTACACCCTTGAAAAGCACAAATCCATCTAATTGAAGCAAGTGTTTCTAAAAAGCTCTGTAAAAGTCTGAAACTAGTGAATCTACATCCAAAAAGCTCCCATATATATAAATGCATTGGTGGTCACGTTTCTATGCACATGAATTTCCCCTCTGGGTGAATAATAAAGCTAATCTAATCACTAGGCAATACCACACATCACATTATAGTAAAATGACAATAATAATTCTGAGCATATATGTCAGTTTCTCATTTAACAAAAATACTCTGCAACAATTATGCAGTAATAATCATACTAGTAGTAACAATATAATTAATATGTAATAATCACAGCATTAACAATATAGCCTATTATAAATAACAATGATGCTAATAAATAATAATAGCAGTAATAAACAGTACAGGGTTTATATAATCTCTTATTCTATGTAATCTACACTAAATATAATTTGTATGGATGTTTAGTTGTGTGAAACAAAACTGATTAAAGATGCGACCAATCAGTGATGAAGCTCAAGGCCACCTGATGCAGGTTAGGAACTGTTGCTATAGTAACAAACCATGTTTCCTGTCTGTAATTAGTTTTAGGTTTGATCTTTTGGCTTGACACGAAAATTTTTCTGAGGTTTTGATAATTTTAGTCACTTAATCAGTTTTTTCACTGCTTCCTGCACGTGACATCAGGTTTACTTCCTCTTCCTCTTCCTCCTCTGCAGCTGCAGGGAAATGTTCGGCAGCTGAGATAGAAATGAAGAAGCAGCAGGCAATGGAGAGGCGACGGCAGCGTCTGCAGGCCACACAGAACACCCGGGCTCCAACGTGACAGAACCGAGCCAGAGGGCAGCAGAACAGAGCTAAACTCACCTGCTTGAAGGCTGCAACAGACAGAAACTTGGCTTGGGTTCTTCAGTTCGTCCAGGCAGATTTTACTGTAAACTTTCTGTTTTTACGTTTGTATTAGCAGCACCACTTCAGCATCTGTTGGCAAAACCACACTGAGGTGTGTCCTTGTTTTCTGTCTTCATCCTGAATTCCCTTCTGGCGTCATTAAAGTCTGATTCTCCCAGTTTGTTCTTCTCCCCTCTGAACAGATCTCCTCTATGCACCTTTTATGGCACTAAAGTGACTGTTTCACATGAATAAATTATAATTTAAAATGAATAAAAACAATATAACAGCAATTGAATTATGAAAGTGAAGAGGAAATATTTAATTTTTTTTATTGTTACACAGTAAGCTGTGAGAAGTTTCCAGCTGGTTGTAGTTTCCTGTTTCAACCACTAGGTGTCCCCACTTCCCTGTCATTGTGGCCATTTGTTCCAGTCACTGTGAAGTGCTCTTATACTTGTACTTTTTGTTAGTCGTTGCAGAAATCTGATGTTTGTGTGATGATCGCCTCTTTAAGTAGGTTCTTGTCAGTAAGCACACTTCATTTTACCAGCACAGGTGTGACTCTCTTGCACATTGATAAATCTCCTTGTAAATAAAGTCTCTTAAACTAAAGTCTGGTCCAGTCATTTGCACGAGACAATCTGAGGATTGAGTAACTTATCTACAGTAACTGCAGAAGAAAAGCTGTTTTCAGTTTAAAGACAGAAATATTTTGCAGCTGTAAATGAATGATTGCAAATAATTTCGGAGTTTATATTTGTAAATCCAGTTTTGGTATCCAGCAAAAACAATCTGCCCATGTAAATGTGCAGGATTTTTGCAAAAGAACTTGTTTTCCACAAGTACAAATCTTTTTTTTTTTTTCTTCAAATTTAAAAACTTGATTTACACATATAAACTTTGAAACTACTTGCAAACATCCATTTGCAGCTGCCAGATTTGTGACTTTATATCGAGCCCAGATGGACTCTGACCAAAACGTCTGGTCAGTATTAAAGGGAAATTAAGTGATCAGTGAGTTAATATTGTATTAACAGAGTCAGCATTCCTTCTTGGCTGTTTCCATGCCAACAGTCTTTCATCTTGGCCTGGATGATCTGCTTAAATTCTTGTTTTGAAGAACAATTGTCTTTGTTTGCTCCTCCATGATAAAGTTTGCTGCTCTGCAGGGTTTTGACTGGCAAATGCTGCTAATATCTCCCCTTTTATGTGAGCCCACTCTCGCCTGAGAGAATTCAGGGTTCGGGTGGTAAGTTGTTAACATGCTTTACAGTACCACCTATCAGGATTGCAGATGTCTGGAAAGGTCAACCCAGGTGACCCCGAGGGGGTCCCGGGTCTGTTCATTCCGCTTCACAGCAGAGGCATCTGGAAGGACTGTTGATTGGTCTGCTGGTCTAATGTAGATGTTTCTTAGTTCTACTGATGTAAAACACTTGACAAGTTATTCTTACACGAGATGTCTCGGATTCTATTATGTCTAGTTGGTTTTAAAAGGTTTTATCATTTATGTTTTCTGACTGTGACCTTTGGGGCCACACATATTTCTGCAGCTTGTATGAAACATGTTGCAGTTCTTCTGATTATAAAAAAAGGTTCATACAATTTTTATTAGATCAAGACAGACCTGATCACAGTTTTCTGCAGGTGGAGTCATCAAGTACCACTTAAAGGAACCATACTTTAACACACCTGAATTAAAATGATCGCTTGTTAACAGGCCACAAAGAACTTGATAAGGAAGTTCATTAGTCTGAATCGTGTGTCAGAGTAGGAACACGTCTAAGACATGCAGGGCAGTGGTACAATGAGAAACATTGCTCTAGAAAGATGTGGAAGTTACATCTATGATGCTGGGTTTGTGATTTTAAAGTCTGGATCCGCTGGAAAATCTGTGGATGAATTGATTGTCATTGATTAATTGTCATTGATTAATTTGGACTATTGAATGATGAAAATGAGGTAATGTCGTGTGACTGCTCATCACACTGTTTAAAACATATTATCTAACAGTTGCTGCTGTATAAAAGAGGTCAAGGTTTGACATAATTTTAGTTAAAAACCACATCCACACTAACGTCCTGCAAAGCAACAACTACTTTATAGAATAAAACCAAGACATTGTGAAATTTCCCGTCTTATTTATGTGGAATTTATTACTTTAACTTTCCTCCACAATCTCATGCATTTACAGGATAATCTGATTTATCATTCATTCATTCATTCATTCATTTTCCAAACCGCTTAATCCAATTCAGGATCACAGGGAAAATCTGATTTATCATGTTCATAAAAGCTCAATAATTAATTTCAGTTAATTGTACTCTGTGACTCAAGTTAATTGTTTTCATTTGTTTTTTCAGGCAACAAGTTTGAATATTTATTGAGAAAAGGCAAATAAATAGATTCAGAAGTGTACACATTACAGGTCAGTGTTCAGTGTAACTGGGATTAACTAATTGTAACTTAGTTGTATATGTGAGCAATTCAGTGTATCTTCAATAAAAGATTATATAGTTTATCTGTTAAGCTCGGGGAGGAAAATTGGATTGAGATATTTGATGCTGCTTGAAGTGAACTGTTAGATTAGCATGTAATTAAATCTCATATCAATCTTTGGATCCTGAATCCAAATAACATTGTAGTGATGATATCAGCAAACATCAAATCATTATCCAGTGAACTGATGTATCACATCAATCAATCAATCAAAGATACTTTATTCATCCCTGAGGGGAAGTTTAAGGTTCAAGCCAGCTCGTCCAAGGTTTGACATACAGACATGTAACATTTATGACAAGTTAACAGGACTTGATCTAACTTGTAATTTACGTGACAATAATATAAACAACTGACTGCAGGTGATGACAACTTAACTTCGTGCTCTGCCAACACTTTCATCCCTACAGATGCTATCTGTCTGCAGGCTGAGGTTGTGATAAGAGTCGGGTTCTCTCCAGACAAATTTATTTATACTTAACATTTCATGTACAAGAAAACTCAAGGTGCTTTAAATAAAGCATTCAAAGCATTTCACCAAGTTGCAGAAGAAGCATGAATAAGTTCATTTAAACAAACTTTAAAAAGAAATAAATGTAAATAAAATAAAATGTGAATAAAATGAAATGCCGGAAATTTTTAAGTTTTTAAGATAAAAGGCAGCAAGAAGTTTTTAACATTGATCTTGAGCAGATCTGCAATTTTCTGGGAGAAACTGAACGCTGTCTCTCCTCTGGAACCAGGAAGTCGACGTGACCCTAAAGACCTGAGGGATCTGGTTCATAATGAACCAGAATGGATATCCTGAATGGATTTGGGGCTTTTTAGGGAGACCTGTAAGAACAGGGTTTCAGTGGTTGAGTCGATGAAAGATGAACGCAGAAATCCCGCTGAGTCATCAGTTTTTAATCCTGCTAATGCTTTTTAAGCGATAACAGGCAGACTTAACGTGTTGCTGACATTCAGGGTGAGTCTGTGGTTTTTAACTTCGCTGTTTGAAGCAATTATTTCACATTCTTTAACCTGATCAATGGATCTGATCAGTGTTGGGATGGGGCTATTTCTTGGTGAGATGGTTACATAGACTTATGTCATCAGCATAATTATGGAAACATATTTGATCCAAGTCCACATGGCAGCTGCCAGGATTTCTCAGGTGTTTTGGACTTTCCTCAGGTTTCACTATTTTGATGGCAGGAAGGACTGAGCTCAAACTAGGTTCACTTTCTGTTGTGGGTGAGGGGCTAGTAGGATCCAAAGAGCGGACACTTTCTGAGTACAGAGAGAGGTTTATTGATTTCCCACAGATTCCCGTGAATTCTTCCAGCGGAACTTTCAGAGACTGGCAGACTGGCGAGCATCAGGAGGCAGGCAGGCAGGCAGGCAGGCAGGCAGGGGAGCAAGCGAACGAGCAGGCAGGCAGGCTTTCTCTGGCAGGAGGAAGACAGGACAGGTTACAAATCAAGTTCAAGCACAAGCAACGTAAGCTGAGGCCGAGAGCTGGTTTACCGCAGGGCAATCAACAATCTGGCGCTGGATAGCAGGCAGAGCTGGTCTTAAATAAGTGGTTCGTTGATTGCTGAAATGTGGATCAGCTGTGCCTCCAGTTCCCAGCTGACCACACCCACCAGGGAACAGGAATCACCACACTTTCTTATTCAAGTCCCTCTCTAATTCATAAAACAGTTCAATTAAAACATCTTGCTGAGCTTTTCATTGAAGTTTCAGCATATATCTGTGAGGATAAAATCTTTGTTGGAGGATCAGGATTCATTAACAAACTCCAGTTTCTGATCGGACTGTTTGATCAGTGGATTCGTCGCCTCTTGCAGGATGTGGCTGCTGATTTTTCAGCATGGAGGAAAAGCGTCCTGTCTGAGCATGTCAGAGAAGTCAGATGAATGCTTCCCTCCTGAATCCTGATGCCACCTTGTAATGTTTGGGTCATGTCATATAATGTAATCTGTTAGGAGATACATGATTAATTCTGAAAAATTCTGACACCAACCAAAGTGCTCGCTCAGCGTCACTGAATGCTGACAGCTCTGGTCCAATCAGAGGCTGTGGTCAGACGTCCACCACCATCTTTTTGTGAACATCCATTCCTCCGACGACCTGGAGAAGCAAACAGGCACATGCTTTTCTTTATGTTTTTACAGTTCGAGGCGGTCAGTGAAGGCAGAGTGTGAAGGATTAAGGCTTTATCCACACAGAGACCTATCCAATATCATTCTAAAAGTTTTACATTAACAAACATGTGTCCACATTGAACCACTGGAAACGCTGCAGCATGTCTGCCAAACTTGCAGGCGACACCGTAACGCTGCAGCAGAAATAAACTACAAAAAGAGAAGAAGACAAAGCACGTGCTCAGAAACTGGCTTGTGTGAGGTGTGTGTGCAGGTGAAGGGGGAGGAGGGGGGAATAGTGTAATCCGTGTTGAGATTAGATTGTAAAAATCTGTTTGGATTGTAAACATGTAAATGTTACATTTCATTTCCAGATTTAGTCACTTGGAGATCTGCTTTAAAAATATT
This sequence comes from Telmatherina bonti, assembly GCF_933228915.1. Lineage (NCBI taxonomy): Eukaryota > Metazoa > Chordata > Actinopteri > Atheriniformes > Telmatherinidae > Telmatherina > Telmatherina bonti. Next base: position 16,779,819 of record NC_136621.1, on the reverse strand, counting down.
TTTTATCTGGATCCCAAAACACCAGTTTAACGTGGATGAAACACTCTAATAAGGAGAAATCTGGTTTTACTCAACTGTATCCCACATTTAACTGATTTTTCTTTTTTCTTAATGACTTGATTCATTTGTTACTTTTATTTACATTTTGATTTAATTTCTTTTCATTTACCTGTTGCTTGAAACTGACACATTTACCAATCCATAAATATCAAATATTACATTATTTCAATGTCATGAATGCATTTGGCTTCAGGTCAACTAAACTGAGTAAAACAAAATATATAAAGTTTTTGTGCATGACCAGAAGTCTCCACAGCACGCCAAAAGAGTGCAGGTTTGTCGTATAGATTCAGATGTGCCATCTAAATGGGACAGTGCTTATATTTGAGACACACTTTATATGTCACTGTGATATTTCAAATTAAAGACACACAACCAAATCCTCTTAAATCCAGAGTATTCTGTAAGATAACTAGAAAGGCACTCAAAGAGTGCAAACCTCGGCTAAAGGCCACAGTTCTCCTCATATTGTAATTATTTATTCTCTTCCTATGATGAAATATCTAAAGGCCCCTATTTTTCCACATTCTGGATCACAGTATCCATAATGATTCCTTTACCTGGATCAGTCTTTGATATATTTTACAACCTGTTGGAAGCTTGTCCTGCTTTTTTTTTTTTCCTAAGTGTTCCTGACTATTTTCATCGGAGAGACTTGAGCAAATGTTGAAAATGGCCCTATCTCACAGTGTTAAAGAATCCTTAAAACATTTCCTGGATCCAAACCGTGATCCGGATCACCACCAAAATCAAATCAGTTCTTTCTTTTCACATTTCCAACAACTCCTGAAAATTTCATGAAAATCCGTAAATAACTTTTTGAGTTATCTTGAACACAAACAGACAAACAGATAAACGCTGGTAAAAACATAACCCTGCTAGGCGGAGGTTATAAACATGCTAACTGCAGGAATTAAAATATGCAAGCTATAACTAAGGATTTAAAAACTTTAGCGGATCTGTACTTGTCTCTGTGTGGATGTAGTCTGCCTTTCCATCTGTCTGAAATGTCCTGCAGTTCCCATCACAGCCTGTAGGGGCAGTAAACTCAGAAGACAAACCACTCAATACGTGTCTAAGGCATGTACAAATTCAGATTTATCCATCCGAGCTGTTTTGTGCCACAAGAAGAGGACGAAGAAGCAAAATCTCAAATTCTCACCGCACAGAACTCCTCATAGGATATCCTGCCGTCGCCATCTTTGTCTGCGTTGATGATAGTTTTGTCGACAATCTGCTGCAGCTGAGCATCCTTCAGGTTTTTACCCACCATCATTTTGAGAACCTGGAAAAGCTCTCCGTTGGATATGAAGCCATCTTTGTCCATGTCATAGATCCGAAAGGCGACTGAAGTCACACAAACACACAGGCAATGAAATGCAAATCTGAACCAGTCTTTAAAATCTGCAAGACTTGACACATAAACAAAACTCTGCAGCTGTCAACATGAAACCTGATCAAATGATAAGTTTGATTAAAAATAAATGGTTTAATCATCAGTTTTTCTGATATTTTTCCATTGTAATCAATTTAAATTTGTTAAAGTTTTGAAAAAAAAAAAGTGATCTGCAGTTTAATCTGTCTTTGTTAGAAAATGTGCTGCCCCCTGGTGGACGGAGGATAGAGACACTTACAGCGAAGCTTCTGCTCTTTGTCTCCTCTCACGCTGAACTGAGAAACTCCTTCAATGAATTCTGTCGACAGGAAAAAAGAAAACGTCAGTCAGTTGAAACAGCCTGTTCATGTTTTACAGCTAATCGTGTCCACATGGAGCCTTTTTCCAAATAGTGGAAACCAGAGGTGGCAACTCCTGGTCCAGAAAGTAAAAGTCCTGGATCTACCTGTACATTTAGAACAGGTGTTTTCACTAACAGGCTCATTGACCTGGCAATTAAACTCTGCTCATTAAATTCAGCTCGTTTGGAGACTGGTTGGAACAGCTTCCAGACAGGACTTTTACTTTCTGGAACAAGAAGTGCCACCTCTAGTGGAAACTAATGCATACTCAGTTATCAGTGTTTCCAGCAGCAGGCACGGTGTGTGTCCGTTTGATCCGTTTTCTTCTGATGGTTTAGGAATTAAAACAACTTTCCCGCAGCAGATATACAATTCAATATCAGATGCAGTTCTGTTTACTTTTATGGCTTTTTTTTTTTTTGGTGTTTGTTTGATTTTTAGCTAGTTTTAACTGAGACTATATCAGACAGAAATACAACCATCCGCATTGGAATTGCAGATGTCCCAGAGAAGCCACATGGATCCAGAACACTTCAGACGGGATGAGCTCAGATTCAGGCTGCAGAGATTTGCTCCATCAATGTCTGAGGCCGATGTTAGACTGTCGACATTTGACATCAAACTACACCAGTCTGCTCATTGAGTCTGGTGAGTTTCAGGTATGTTGCAGCAGGAAAGCTCCTAACACTTGCAGCATTGCAGCCCTTGAGGGCCAGAGTTTCCCACCCCTGATTTAGGTAGAGGAAAGTTTTGAGAAAGGCAATGTTAAATATCTTTTAGGCAGTTTAACCTAAGTGGAGAGTTGGGAGTGACTGACAGAAGTGATTGTTCTGCTTTTAGTAGCATGAGGCAGAGGAAATGGGTGGTCTTCATCAGCTTTTCATGACGCTTCTAACAACTTAAGCTAATTTGTTTTGTTTGGTTTTTAATTGTTACTTGTTTGCAAGAGACTTTCATGGCTGAAGAACTATTTGAGATTTTGTTGGTCAATTTTAGAATCAGCTGGAAAAGAAATATGGATCCAAATACTATAAATTTCTGAAATATTACATGAAAAGATCATTCAAACATGATCGTGTGGACTAAGTGAATAAAGCTCAATGTTCATCAGATTCCAGGAAACCCTGCAGGACCAGGATCATCCGTTGTCCCCAGATTCTGCAGGTACATGTGCAGACATGGCTTTATAGAGATTACAGACCAGATAATCCATGAGTTTATCCGGATGCATTGCTTATTGGAAGTGTTGATTAATGTGTTTGTGTTTTGTTTTTTTTTAATTGATAGATCATCTAAAGTTGTATTATCCATCTCTATCAATCTAAATAAACTCTTGAACTTGTTGATGAACCTGCTGATGTTTGTATTTACCGATAAAGTCGACCTCCCCATTCCCATCAGTGTCGAAGATGTCGATGACTCGCTGGACGAGGGGATTCTGCTGCAGTTCTGGAAGAGACATGAACTCCTCCACACTCAGGGAACCGGACTTATCCAGGTCAAGTTTCTTAAATCTCTTTCCCAGCCTCCTAATCTCATCAGCATCAGCTGAAATGAAAGACGTAGCGAGTTATTATCACACTGCTGAAGTTCTGGACCCTCAGCAGATCAGATGCCTGTTAACTCTCCTGCCAGTTCATAACAACCCAACAGACTCACCTGCTTTCTGCCTGGTGCCGGCCATGGCGGTCCACGGCTACTGGACGTCTCGCAACTGAGAGCCCTGTGCTGCCGGACCTCCGCAGCGCCCCACTCTAAACTCCAACAGCGGGTCATGTGACACCTCTTTCACCACTAATCACTTTGCTGATCACAATGAATCGACGGGGTGCACAGGTGGGGGCCATAAGCTGCTCATGGACATAATTCATCCTGTCACATAACAGAGTTAAATCACAAGAAATCTGAGGACCGTCACATAGCTGGAGGGAAACATAATATCACCAGATACATTAATGATAACAGAAGTAGGCCTACATTGTCCTTGAGTTTTAGAAAAATAAAAGTATGAAGGCTGAAAACTGTCATCAGAGCCGGTCCTATCCACTTTGGTGCCCTATACATGATTATGGGTTGGTGTGTGTGTGTGTGTGTGTGTTTCCCTCTTCTTCTCTCCCAACATGCACACTCATTATCCCAAACATTACAGAACAACACACCAGGAATCCTCCTGAAGCTCCCAATCAGCCACTCCTGGCCTGACAATGTAAAGCCACATATGTACAGATAATAAATATAAAATATCTTGAAATGTGGATTACGTGTAATTATAAGGAGCTCCACATAATGGTAAAAATCACATTTTATCTCTTATGCTGGAGACTTGGAAGTATTTTAAACCTCCAATAGAAGTTGAAATGTACTTAAGTTAATAAAGGAAATCTAGGTGTCACTCTTTTGGGGAAAAAAAAAGCTAAATTTGAGTTATATAGTTCAGTTGTCAATAAAAATATTAAATAATTAATGCGTAATCATTGTCCATCCATCCAGTTTATTTGTTTATCTTAGGTCTGGTATTTCCTGCTCCTCTTGGAGGGTCCTGAGGCATTCACAGGTCAGAAGAAACATGTAATCCCTCCAGGAGGTCTGCCCTGGAGACTCCTCCCAGTCGGAGATTTAAAATCTTCTATTTCATTTCAAAGAGAAAACATCATTTGTGATCATTATCTGTGTGACTGTGATGGACTAGAGGCCTGTCCAGAGTGTACCCTGCCTCTCGCCTGATGATTTCTGAGACACGCTCCAACTTCCCAGCAACCCTTAATAATAAAATAAACTTTAAATAATGCAGCTTACAGATGAAAACTGGTTTAGTATACTGTTTATTGATAAACACATATAACAGTTTAATAAAACCGCTGGTTTGAACAATAAAACATTAACAAAAATAAACACAGATCTAATTTGGCAAAATTATTCCAGCCTTGGATTTTATAGAGAAAAAATAAAAACAGCAGCTGCAACACAATCATAACACAAAGTGAAGCCTGCCATAAGAAGCACCATGTGAGGAGAAAAAGACAGAAGGTTAGGGTGTTCAAAGGCTTAAAAGATTAATCGTTTCTGCAAATAGTCCCCAACAAGCGCCGTTTTCTGCTGGGTTGGCTTCATAAAAACTGCAGCTGAGACTCCAGGAAGCGTCTGAAGAAACATGTCTCTGCTACTAAACTCAAATTTTCTGTTTCTGAGCACTCGACTAAGAGCTGTCCCGTCACAGACAGCAATCTGTGTTTTCAGGTAATTTCTCCTTTATGACACATATGACACAAACACATAAAATGTCAGAAAACACTTACACATCCTCCTCCCAGCCATCCACACACTACAGAAACCCGAGGAAACACTTGTTTTTCATCCTGGTCTTCAGCCCAGACCACATGCAGGTGAGTCTAACACCACCTGGTCTTTGATGAAGGTTCCTTAACTCGGCTTCAAAGCTGCACTGAGCTTCTTCTATAAATTCAGAATAAATTCAGGCTTGATCTCTGAGAGGACAACGCCCACACAGGAAGTGAAATGTAAGAGCAAAATAATGAAGAAACCTGTTCTGCTGAGCCTGAAGTGACTCTCACTTTACCTTATTCTGATGAAAACATTGTTTTTCTCATTGCGTGCAGCTTTAAAGCAGCTCATACTTAAAGACCAACAAGACAAACAGCTGCTTTCTCTCTGGTGTTGATAAAATGAAACAAGTATCAGGATGAACGTCTTCAGGAAAACGCCAGGAAAACTTCTCCTCTCCTCGTGCAGACTCAGTTGAACGCTTCCTTGTTGATCCACATCAGGGTTCGCGTCTCATTGGGTTTGCATTCATATTCGATGTTGCTGAACTTGTTCCCAAACTGGCAGTGCTCCCTCTTGTAGTAGTTGTAGTACTTGGCCTGCCAGACGGTCTCGAACGTGCCCGCCTTGTTGAACTGCAGAGAAAAATATCATCATCTTTATATGTTTATCCATTAAAACTGTCCAGCATCAGCTGTTAGAACTTCATCTTACTGAGACACACTTCCACCTTCAGGTTACACTGGGAGTTACATAATCCTCCCGTTAACATGACTATCTTAACCCGATAACTGGAAGTAATCAGATTACTGTAATATCATATATAAGGCATCTACATGCACATCTGAAATGATATATGATATCTAATCAATGCTTCACATCAAACTCTGCACAAGTCTGCTAATAAACCACTGATGTGAGGCAGCAGGGAAACTCCTAAAACACTTGCAGGACTGTGGATCATGACAACCTAAGTCCCCTTTTCAGACTTGTGATGTTAGTTGTGTTGAGCTTTTTAATGATTATGTTTGGTTTGTTTATTCCAAACAGCTGCTAGTTTGTACATTTTGCCAATAAATATAATTTAAGCACTGAGAGTTGAATCATTTTGACTACAATATGTATTGTTGTGGTTCAGCTTTCAGCTTTTCCCTCTGAACGTCTGAATGGGTCACCAGCCAGCTCAGGTGAATTGGCATGTGTTTTATGCCAGATGCCGTTCCGGACAAAAACCTCTGCACTTATCCAGGCTGGGGATCTTCTGGCAGAGGACAATCCCCTGCAGCACAGAGGGGGGCAGAACTCATACCACTGACCGTCAGGTCACAAGACAAGCGTTCTACCACCTGAGCCACTGCCACACGTATATGCATGTGTACATCTATATCTCTATGTGCTTTTGATTTTATAAGTTATACACTTGGAATTGTTTTTATACGAAATGTGCTATATAAATAGCCTTGCCAATATGTGTGTGTGTGTATACATATATATATATATATGTGTGGTAGGGTGTGAGTATAAGCAGATGTATGTGCATGTATGTATTTGTATGTGCACTTTTTTCTTTTTTTTTAAACTGACAGTGAAGTGATCAGTGTGATGAGCTGCAAGGAAAAGTAAACTGGTTAGAAAGGGTGCGTTTGTTTCAAATTCCTACTGATGCACAACTTGAACAATTCTGTCCAGGTCGTGACTCTCGCTGTTAAAAAGATAGAAGAGATGCAGTTTTTGCACATGCTGAGATGAAAAAAACAACAAAATTAATTAGATTGTACGGGTCGACATTCAGGATGTGGAGATCGGGTTTGTGTTTGCTGACGTCTCACCTCTATGCTGACTTGGACAGGTTGTCTGTCTCCACTCTTGGTGTGCGGTACACCCTCAGTGTCATAGCGACCATGATAAACCACCGACTCCTCGTCTCTGGACTGCTGCTCCAGAGGGAAGATGATACCGCCGATGTTCATGTTGCTGCAGTAAAAGGAAAAAGGGGATTTTTCAAGCATGCTGTCTTACTATAAGAGCTGCATCCTACCTCTACTGTAAGTAGTGCTGATATTAAGGTGGAGTGGGTGAAAGGTAATCCTCCATAAAATACAACCAGATTTCAGATAGTAGATTCCAGCAGAAAGCAGAGCTGAGCTTGTCTGGACTGGTTGCTCGCTGGTTTTTCTGTGTTTTTCCTCCCTAGTATGAGTCTCGTTTAAAGCCTTTTATCCTCTTTCCACCAGATAAAAGACTTTTTTAATTCAAAAAATCGTTTCATTCTTGTTTTGAGTTTATGTTTTGTACAATATTCTATAAAGTCTGTAAAAATGGTAAGTTTTTTATGTTAAAAAAGGACTTTTGAGGTTTTCTGGCACCCAACAATCACTGTGTTTTACAAACGGATTGTAACCACTGATTGGCCACTGCACTGAATTTCCTGGATACGCCCCTGCATGTGTCAATGTGACCTACAGATCGGCTTTAACTAGCCCTAACTCAGAGGTACTATGGAGGTACAACGATGATCAGCCAGTTATCTGAGTATTCTGTATCACTTAGGTACAGGTACAGGTCACTTAGGCCATCTAGATTGTATATTAATGGCAGGCGGAAAAATCAACACAATAGCTGCTGGAAGGAAAGATGGAAAAAAAAAGCAGAAATCGGTGATCTGAATAATATCATTGCTATCAATAAAGCAGGATTTAAATGAGTGTTTTGTAGGTGAGTTTCACTAAAGATTCATCAAGCTGGATCCTGTCAGATGTTACACTGACTGTCCACGTTGAGTTTCTGTCATCAGACTCTGAACGTCTCAGGCTGAATGTTGATACAAGTTATCAGCTAAATATGAACATACAGACATGAGTGATGCCGTTTATTCAGTCATAATTAAAAGATTACAGATTGTTCTTCTTTAAAAACATTGATTATTATTTTATTGTCCAGTGGCAAAGAAACATTTTTCTCTTGCTTTTTTTTTTGTGTGAATTTTAAAGGAGTTTTAAAAAAAAGAGCGAGGATTTTTGGATTTTGCCATAAGTTTCAAGTTTCATGGGATGAAAATATTTCTGTCAGTGAGGATTTTTTAAAATAAACTTTTACAAAAATTCTGTATTTTGTTGCTCATTTTAGATCAATATTAGAACTTAAAATTACTAGTTTTCAATTATGTTAACCTGTCAATTTCACTTTAAGAGGCCATGCCTCCACCTCACCTGGTGTCAACCTTTCCCCCCCACCTTTTCCCTCATCAATCCATCTTGATTAATTTTTTATCCATTTTTCCTTTCATCTTCCTCCCTTCTTCCTCATCCATCCCTCTGTCACCCTGTTCATCTTTCATCCTTTATTCCCAACTCTTTCCAGGGGTTTTTAAGTCCTAAAACATGTCATCTGTCTCGCAGCAGCTTTCAATCACAAGCCACCCCAGAAGAATCAATCAGAGGACTTCAGATCGATCCATAACTTTATTCATTAAACCAGTAAATATTAATCAAACCTTCATTAAACCAGTAAACACTGTTCAGACTCTTTCAAACTGGATTTTCCTCATTTTCCTCATTCAACTTGTGGTTTTTCACAAGGCTTTGTTATTTTTTATTTATTCTTTTTAGTAAATAAATGATCAGAGCTTGAGTGTGGACCCTCCTCCACCTGCTCCACCTCCATCCTCTGGCAGAACCAACACGAACCGTCAGAAGACCCGCAAACGTCTCATTTGATCCCGCATGATTTATTCAGCGGGTGTCGGATGCTGCGGCCTGCAGGAGGAGCAGGAGCAGGAGGAGGAGGAGAAAGAGATGAAGAGGAGGCCTTTGAGAGAACGTGCACGCGGCAGGTCCCTCCGTATTTACAGAGGCTGGTCTCACCTGCGCACGAGCCACCTGCACAAAAGCACATGTATGAAGACCCCTGTGGGGGTGCAATGTCTACTTACGTCGCCTCGACGGTTCCGGGCTTCACCACCACCTCGATCTTGTACTTGGAGCCGGTGAGCAGCTTGATGGTCCGGCTCTGGCCGAACCGGGTCCCGTCCACCTTGAAGAAGACGGGTCCGTCGTTCGGCTGGATGAGAAGCGCGATGGCGATGTTGATGATCGGGGGGACGTCGTCCATTGTCCCGGGATGCTGCTCTGTCAGCTGGGGGGGTCAGGAAGCGCTCCGAGCTGGAGGATGATGCTGAGGAGAAGATGGGGACTTCCGGCCACACTTTTCATAATAAGAGCTTTGTTTTGGAAGGCTTAGTGTAATTTTCTTTAAATGTAGTGCTGAAAATAATGAGCAAATGTTATCAGATAGATAGATAGATAGATAGATAGATAGATAGATAGATAGATAGATAGATAGATAGATAGATAGATAGATAGATAGATAGATAGATAGATAGATAGATAGCCAATCTTTCTAGGAAGGGGTTGACTTCATTACAGGAAGTGTTTGTGTCTCATGTTTAAAACAAATCCAAATTGTCTTCATTCGCTGTTTCTATTGGCTGCTAGTGACAGCTGCTCAACAAATGTGGATGGTACAAGGGATTTGGTTTAACTGGTTTATAATTGGCCTGTGATGAATTGGATGGAAATGACTGGACTTCTAGTTAATTCAAACAGGCGATGAAAGCTCAATGTTCATGCAGGTCAGCAATCCTCAGAAGATGCTCTCCACAGTTCTGACTCCATGTGACCCATGACAGCTATTAATCTCCTTCTACATCTGATGGATAATAACGTCATGTGAGAAGGTGACAAAGTGGCAGCTCTGTACCTGTATGACCACACAACTCTGCTCTGATTGGCTGAAAACTCCACATCTTATGTCAGGTCTTGTCGGAGCAGAAAGCTGATTTCCATGGTGTCTGGTCTTACCTGTTCTCCATCAGGACAATTTGCAGGTGGGTGGGAGGAAACAGACATCCCACATTGTATTAAAAAAATTTAATTTGAAAAAAAAAAAAACAAATTAAAACCTCAGCAAATTTAAAAAGCTGCCAGATAATTGCCAAATCATCAGCTGAAGACAAAGCTCTGATTATAACTCCTCTCCTCAGAGGTCAGGAAGGAGGGACTGGGGTCACAGGAGAAACTCAAGTTGAAAGAAATGATCAGTTTCCCTTCAGTCCAAACATGTAAAGACTCAACCAGAGGAATTACAAACATGGATTTATTTGATCTTTTCTGTATTTACATCAAATAAAACCATTCCATGTTCCATGATCCTTTTTCATTAAAAACAAAAAAAGTTTTAAAAGAATGATATGTACATGTGTTTATTTTTTCACCTGAAATAAACACAAACTATAAAAAATATTTTAAGAGTTTAAATCAGAGGTGCTTTAAATGAAAGTCTTGATCATCGGTCCAGCTCAGCCTGCAGGATCTCTCCCCACGTCTCTGCATCCATCGGCACCATCCTCTTGCTGAGCAGCTTGTCCGCTGAGTCCACATAGCTGTATCGTCCTCTTAGCCAGTCTCTCTTCAGACAGCTGCGGCTGTAGTTCCTCACCAGCGTCACCTGCACAGAAACACACCTTCACTTCCTGTCTTGAGGCCCCGTTCCCTATCACCACGTAGGTCCAGTGCTCAGTCAGTCAGATTGACTTATTTAGGCTAATAGAGAACGTGAAGCTCCTGCTGGTCTGCGGTGTATACACTCCTCATTCACTGTTATTATTGGCTGCTAATCTATAGACCCTACACTGATCTATGGACCAGTGTAGAACACCCCCTCAGGTAAAGAGTCTGGGACAGACAAGCCAGTGTTTGCATATTTATATTAATGTATAAAAATATGTTGATCAGCAAGTACAAATTTTTACAATGTGATAAATGGTACTCTGAACACATGCTAATATATATGCTGAATATTTTTTATTTATACTGTTACTGCTATTGTTACTATTACTACTATTATTACCAGTATAAGCATAATGTGTGGTTTAGAATGGTATTAAGTATCATTTAGACTGAGTGCTATTTTGGTATATTTACTTGGGTGGGATCATATAAATTTATGCTTCCACCTGCCCCTTCTGAACTTCTGTGTTGTCATTTTGGGTTTTTTTTTGTTGTTGTTTGTTTTGTTTTCATTTTTGTTTTTATCTTTTGTCTTATGTTCAAATAAATAAAAATATGCTTATAATAATAATAATAATAATAATAATAATAATTAGTAGTAGTACTACTACTACTACTACTACTATCATTATTATTATTATTATTATTAATAATAATAATAATAATAATATTAATACATAAGTTAGAAGCAATACTCCAGTATTTTAGAGCTCATTTTAAACATTTTTTTGTTTTAAAGTTCTTAAACGACCTCATGTTTATCTGATGTACAGCATATTTTTTCAGCCCTGGTTATTATTAATGTGTTTTATTAATCAAAACTAAAAAGGCTGTAAGGATAAGTATAAGTGGGAGGTAAAGATACTCAGAAACCAATCCAAACAGCTGGAGCTCAGTTTGGCTGGAAGGGACTAACCTTCCAGGACAGGCCATCCCTCCGGTCCACATCCACCTCCCTCTGACAGATTGCTTGCAGCAGGAGACACTGCCTCCTCCACAACTGCTCGCTCTGCTCAATGATGGCATGCCACTGCTTGCAAGTTCGTGAGGCACTGCACAAACTCTCCGGATCCAGCTCACTGAAGATCTTCACACTCATTTCCATTGGCAGCGACTCCACAAAGTTCTGTGGGGGGACGTCATCGGGCAACTTCACGGGGGGGCATCCATCACAGCAGAAAAACATCGGTAAACAGCTTGTAGACTCATGCTGCATAATAGTCCAATAGATCGGAACAGCCTGAAACAGATACAAAGGTCTGAGCGACACATTGATGATACAAGGAGTAGGAGCTGAGAGGAAGGACAGATTCCTGAGAGAACTTAAAGCAGAGAGGAATGAAGAGATTTATTTTCAGAAAAATCACAGTCTGAAAGGTTCTCCTTCAAAAATAATCTGTGATTTTTGTGATTTTAAAGATCAAAGGTCAATACACGTACAAATACTCAACCAGTAAGCGCAAAGCCGGATTATCCAATGGACATTATGGGCACAGCCCCAGGGGCCCACGCCCACTTAGGAGCCTTGTGGGGTAAATATGAGTAGTTTGGACATGAAACAAAATGTACATAAAAGCCAGATAGCTACACCACAGTGTCTAGTGTCTTGCTATTGGTACCATTGGCTGAGAGAGTGTGTCATTTACAATTTTCAAAATGTGGTGGGGAAGGGGCCCCCCTGAAACACTCTGGGCCCAGGGGCCTGCGCACTTTTAATCCAGCCCTGAGTAAAAGATAAAATGACCAGGAAAAATCCAACACAGTGAGGAAGAGACACACACAGTTTCCAAAAAACCACATGATCTCAAATACAGAAGGGCCACAAATGACACAAAGAAATAAAACAGGTCAGATTTAGTATTACAAGAACCAAAACAATAATGAAGAGTCCTCTGCTCATATAGTTTCTGTTTGGTCTGGTTGTTAGGCCCTTTGGAGGCTTTTCACAGGACCAGAAGCTCCATCATACAGTAAAGCGTCCCTCAGGCCAGCAAATACCAAGCATGTGCGTCCGATTGCAGGGCGATAACCTCCACAACACACTCCAAAACACAACCAGATCATTAAAGCCCCTTTAAACATACTTTATTTCACTCTAGGTTTAGTTTGGAGGAAACAGTTTTTATCAGAGCCACGGAGAGAGATTATTTTATGAATAAAAACAACCAACATAATCCCACCTAGCTGCTCTCGTCTCCGCCCAACTAACAGAGCCGCAGCTCGGCCAGCGCCTGGAAAAACCTCCGGAACGTCCCGGTTCTCGGTCCGCGTCGTTGGAAAATAACTGACATGGAAAACAGACCGGTGACGGAGGAGGAAGGCCGTTACAGTTCAAAACAAGGCTCGTGGCTGCGGTTTAGTCGGTTTGTGTCTCTGACAGCTGACCGAGTTTAAATGTCCCAACGGCTGTTTACACACACACACACACGACATCAGCGCGATTAGGGTGAAGTGCGCATGCGTACGAGTAACACACGTCTGTTTAAAAACAAATCCAGAAAATTAAGGGATAAAATATCAGAATGACCAACGATCCCTTCAACTTATTTATTAATTTGTAGAAACTTACCTTGGTCCCCTTTTTGTAAATTCAAATGTTGATTCAAATACATAGCATTTGATCAACACGAATCGAAATTAAAATGTTTTCAGTAGTGAAAGTCTAATCGAATTCATTGAAATATTGGTTTAATAGTATACGTTCTTTTTAAATCTATATTGTAAAACGTAAGATTTGACAAACTTGATGGAAACTGTTTGCGGCCAGGCGGCTATTACGCATGCGCTCCTCCAAACCGGAAGTTTTGAATCTGAGGCTTTCAAGTGTGGCTACAACTCAAGTTTCATCTCAGAGAGAAAATCCTCCGGCTTGTCTCTGCAGCAGGTCGGTGGGAAGTTCAGTCCTGTAAGAGCTCAGATTAGCGGTGTGTTAAGAGAGGAGTGCCTCCAAGCAGAGTACCAACTTTAATGCTAATAGTTCATCCGATCAGGTCCTGAATAAAATAGTTGTGGTGTTCCGTATTTCCCACCAGTGTTTACATCAGTCTGCTTCCAGTCCGGCCAGTAGAGCTGATGTCCGGGTTCGACCTCGTCCCGGTAGATGGCGGGGATCCGGTCCACCTGCCGCCTGGGGAGACCGTACTGGGCCGGGGTCCCTTACTGGGAGTGAGTCTTTCTCAGACTTTATTGATTTCAACACGCTTTGTTTATTCAAAGATGAAAGAATATAAAATAAACATTGTCCAGACTGAAAGGACAGCACGACATAAAGAAGAACAGAAGTTATGGATTCAGACATATAGTCCAAAGTCTGCAGTTAAACTGGGACCAGTTTACTGGCTCTGGGTTGGTCCTAGACTTTGATTCCTGTGCTTACATGCTGACATGATTCAGGCCAGTGATCCCCAACCCTGGTCCTCAAGGCAGGCTATCCTGCAGGGATTATATGTTTACCTGCTGCAAAACACCTATTTCAAATTAAATGGATCTCTATCCAGGTCTGCAGGAGTCTCCTACGGAGGCATTAATTTACTCAGGTGAATTAAAGCGGAGAAAAATCGGAAAATCAGTAGGACAGTGGGACTCAAGGACTGGGATCCCTGATTTAGGCCAAAAGTCCACCAGTTCAGTCCTCTCCCAGTTCTTCCCAAAGCTCTTGTAGGATCTTGTTCACTTTTGTTAAGGTTTTTGATCAGGTGATCCCTCAAGGTTCATCACTCCATCAGACTTATCGAGATCCAGGTTCTGGAGACAATCCATCAGACCTGCTGCCACCGATCTTTAGTAGTTATTGTGTCATGTGGCATATCTGTTGTCTTTCTTTAAGAACGGCCTCTTGACAGCCATCCCTGCATGGAGACAATTTCTGATGAGAGCAGATGGATTTGGTTTGGTTTTGTTCTTATTTCTGTAGGACACCACTTCAGTTACCGTTCATCTACTGTAGATGATTTTTTAGTCATGACTCGTCTTCTTTTGTCCTCCACTTGCACTCCAGTTCTAGCACACCGTGCTGGGATATAACAATCTTTAAGCTGACGGCTCTTTGGGAACGGCCATGTTGCTGTTAAAGTCCTATATTATGTTTATGAACCTATCTTTTTTAAAGCCCCTCTGCTATTTTTCAAAGATGTGTAATATAGGGAAAAAACTGAATCACAATTGTTTTTTAATTGGTCGATATAGATATGACATTTTTTTCTTAATTAAACACAAGTGTTAACTAACGTATTTATTAGAATCAAATAAAATGATGATAAATTCAATTTTTTTTTTACAAAAATAAACTTATAAAGAATACATAATATAGACATTTGCTTTAGAAAAATCATATATATATATATATATATATATATATATATATATATATATATATATATATATATATATATATATATATATATATATAAATAGATATAGATAAAGATATAGATAAGTTTAGATAGTCTGAAGTTCTGCTTAACATGCATTGGAGTAGGTACCTGCTGTTAGGGGGTCATTTGATCATAGTGTTATGTTTGCTTTCTGCATGCAGTGGTGGTCTTTGCACCTTGCAACCTGTCCCACAGATCTACAGCCATACGCACAGGGCATCTTGGTGTTGCCATGGTGACAAGTGCTTTCTTCCCTTTTTTCCAGTAGGGGGAAGATAGTGTCCCATTCTTGCTGATAATATCCACACCCTCCCTCTCTACTTAAAGTGCCCTCCAGAGCTGCGAGTATGATTTCATTGCGAGTGATACTTTAGTAGCGAAGAGGTAGTAGGTTGAGGTGCTTTGGGACTGAGCTAGTGTTGAAGTAGTTGCCAGTGGTGCAGTCTTCGCTGCACCTGAGGCCACTGGATCCACTCAGAAAGGAAAACATCTTTGTTCCCAGAAGATTTTTTTTTTACATATTTCTGTATTTGTTTAATATGTACAGCACACTGGCATTCGTGTGCAGTTATGATGCACTATGCTCAGTGGACTGGAAATGTTTTAAAGAAAGTGATGAAATCACAGATGATCAGTGAAGAGAGGAAGTCTATACCGTTTGTTATCATCAACAATGTTTTCTGACCTGGTTTCAGATCAGTGATAAGAGAGTGTCCAGACACCATGGGCTGCTGGAGAACCTTGATGGACAGCTGTGCCTGAAACCGGTACGTACTCATCATGATGGCAAGATGGTTTCTCCCACCTGAGAGGCCAAAGATAAGGACCATCCATTCCACACTGAAATGTCCCCCGACTCTCTGAATCTTCCTAATGATCTGTTCCGGATGTTAAATCTGCTTTTGAGGAATATTTGTTGATGACTGTCTATTGGAGTTTGGGCCAAAGTAATGAACCGCAACCTATCATGGTTAGAAAGACTCGAGCTTTGGTGGATGCTGCTCTGAAATTTACTGATCATTTGTCATATAAATTGTGGTTAGGATTATATTTTTATTTCACTGTGCTAACATAACATTAATCATAATATATTAATAAACCAAAATCTTAAGAATAAATTATTTAGAAATAAAAACAAGTCAAACAAAATGAGGGATGAAGCGTTTATCTTTTTAGGGTTTGGGGATAAAACTCTGTAGATACTCATTAAAACTAAATAATTTTCAAATCCTTGAAAACATCATCCTTCATATAGCCGTACAGGTTAGAGATCGCATCGAGCTGGATGTAGATCAGGTTTGTTATTTACTCTTCACCACCAGCTGATAAACTGAATAAATTCTCTTTCTGACTCATCCAAACTTTTAATACTTTGAAATTAGGTCTTATTGAATCTCATGTCTGTGTAATAATTTTATCAAATTTTTATTTCTTGACAGTTTGAAAACATTTAGTCAAATTTTGTCCATTAATTTTTATTTCTCTTTTGGTTTTTATGTGGTTATCATTTTGTTTTCTATGGAAGCGTAGAGCTGTCATCCTAATTAAAAAAGGGCGGGGCTTATCACATTATAACATGATAGTATGATTGTAAAAATGTCAAACGTATCACGTTATAATGTGATAGTTTATTGTGAAAACATGAACATTTATTGTAAAAATGTGAATCATATCACATTATAACATGAAGCTTTTTTGTGAAAATGAGAATTTGGGCATTTTCGACTTTAGATGAGGAAATTGTGTGTGGGGTGGATAGGAGAGCTCCAATGGCTCATTTACAGGACTTGATAAAGTTTTACTTTATAATTGGGTAACATGGTGAAATTTAGCTGCTTTTGAACACTTTGGATGACATTGTAATAAGTAGGCTATATGTACTTTTGATTTTAAAAGGTATGGGTCTGTACAGAAGGAAGAATGATCCTCTGACGTGGCATCAATTCTGATTGATCAACTTGAGCGGCGCAAGAATCTCTATGGCTACAAACTACATCATCTTAACTGCATTCAAGTAGTTATACGTTTTTACAATATAATTTATCACATTATAACGTGAGAGTTTCAGATTTTTACAATAAACTTTTACATTATAACATGATAAGACCCCCAACTTTTTTATTTTATTAGGATGAAGCTCTACACTTGTGTAGTTTTCATCAGAGAAATACTTAAATAAAAAAAACTTTTGGTGGTCAAAATGAGCACTCCCCAAGTGAAACACCAGGGGGCAATACAGCTTGTTACATATACCATGAAAAGTGATAACTTTTTTTCTTGTTTTTGAGGCCATCAGAACAAAATTACATCATTATGTTCTCACAGACAAAGTTGGGGACATCTTGGGGCTTATTCTCAACATATCAGAGAAGCAAAACTTAAATGTTGTGGGGTTTCAAGAAGTATTTTGTGATTGGTCAGAAATGTAAGGTGAGCATATTTAACAGAAATGCATGAAGCAGAAAGTTGTTGCTTCTGTATTTTTGCTGATGCGAGGTTGAACGGGTAGTTCAGCAGTGGTGATAATGTACGAAAATGTATACATGTGGTATTTAAAGGTGGAGTATGTAAGATTTTCAATATTTTCAAAATAAATTAACTAATAAAATAACTACAATTATAATTAGATAGTTTTTTTGAACATGTAGGTTCCAGTCTGTCCATATTTAATGCGTTATTAAATTACAAGTTTAATTAATGACAAAAACCCTTCTTAAATGTTTGCCTACCAGTAAAAAAAAAAAAAAGTGCTTTTTGTCATTTGTCATTAATTAAACTTGTAATTTAATAACGCATCAAATATGGACTGACTGGAACCTACATGTTTAAAAAAAAAACTAATTATGATTTGTAGTTATTTTATTAGTTAATTTATTTTGAAAATATTGAAAATCTTACATACTCCTCCTTTAAAGACACAGCGCTGCCTAACACAGAATCCAACTATACTACGGGCAAAGCTTCTCAGCCTTAAGAACAAGTACAAAGTTCTAATTTCTTGCGGCGTACGTAACAAACTGCTGCAGAGATGCCACACAGACAATATCACTGAAGTCAAACAGCATAAAACAACACAAAATATCATGATTATGCTTTTTTTTTTCATTCAGATGATTCTGGACAGGTCAATAAAGGTGAAAACAAATTGCACTTATCTCAGTTGGTCGCAGTCAGAAAAATTATGTAAATGCTGTGACAGCCCTGTTGGTTGATGCAGCTTTTATATCTAATCCTGGCACACTCACAAGTCACCAGTTAGTCTGCTTAATGGAGAATCTTCCTGTAACTCTTCTTAGGTTTTATAACTACTTTTATAGTTTGCTGCCGAATCACATCTCCGATTTGTTTGTTTTCTTAATTCAGTGAAGAATCTGAAAAACATTTATTTAGATTAATTTCTGATCATTCAAGAATCAAAACTAATTCTAGATTTAAGTCACAATCAGACACATCTCAGTTTTCTGTTGTCATGAAAAGGTTGAGTTGTGTTTATAGAAAATTATTCAACACATCTCACGTGTTCTGGCAGCTCCTCACGTGAGATGCAAACCTGTAGTTATTTTAATCCAGCATTGATAATTCGACTCCTTTTCGGATTAAAAGCTCTGGACTTGTTCCAGCTGGGGGCACTGCTGCTCTGTGATATTTAAATCCTCAAACACACCCTCAACAGCTTTCAGTCTGACCTGTCTTTGTTTGGACCCTCAGACTCACCTGAACCCATGTTTCATCCAGTCATCCCTGACCGACGAGCCCCGCCCCCTGATGAAAGACTGCTGGCACCTGCTCCATCATGGCGAGCTTTTCTCTCTTCTGCCAGGTCACTACATCTACAGGGTGGAGGCGGTGGAGGCGGTAAGCGGAAACGAGCAGACTCTCAGGTACTTGTATCTCTCATCTCCATGTTAATTCTGAGCATCAGGATGAAGAGGCAAGGTAGAAGAGCTGCTCTCCTCCGGTTAATTACAGAGCCGTCTTTTATCTGAGCAGATATGATGCAGGATGTTGATTCATGTATTCTTTGTTTCATCTTTTATCTCCTGAAAGTGTTTGAAGTTCACATCAAACAGATGGGAGAGGACACTCGACAAATGTTCCCAGCTTTCAAGCCGCTGAGGCTCATGAAATATTCATCTTCAAATTCCAATCAACTCACAAAGCTTTTCTGTTTCTCCACCCACAGAAACAGTCAGATGCTTGAAGAAGTGGAGGAGCCTTCAGATGATGGACAACAGCGGGAACCACCAGCAGGTCCATCAGACCAGACCGAGAGTCCCAGCAAGACTTTCAGACAGGTCAGTATCGTCATGTTCAGTCCTTCAACAGTGTTGAGACGACCCAGAATATTTAATCCTGCCATGACTGGAAGATCTGAGGTCAGAGTTCATGTCTCTGTTAAACTGCTGCAGTTTGATGAAGGATAATGGATCAATTTGTCATTCTGATCGTGTGACATGAAAATAACAAAATATTGGACTGAGTTATTCATTTATTGTTTAGTTTCATTGCTGTTTTAATTGTCATATACGTAGTTTTTCCTGAAAACGTGTTGTAATGTTGTCTTCCTGTATCAATACGGCTGATCAGTGATATGGATAGATGACGACCTACTGTCGCATATAGGTGGGATGATAACCACCGATAATGTCTATTCAATTGAGTGAGAATTTATGGATCGGGAGTCCATCCAATGCAGCGCCTCACTGGTTGTTCAGAGTCCTGCTTTACTTCTTGCAATACTGGCGGCAGACAGGTGCAGAAATGGTTAGCTGTTAGCAGCTGTCAGAAACTCTTAGCTGTTAGCAATTAGCAGCAGTTGGTAGCTACATCTGTTAGCAGGTGCTGAGGTTGAAGGAGATGCTGCTGCTGGATTTTTATTTAAGCTGATCTGAAGGACTGCTGATGCTGCAGAGTTAAATTCAGTCAAACAACAAAAGCTCATCTTG
Organism: Telmatherina bonti; assembly: GCF_933228915.1. Lineage (NCBI taxonomy): Eukaryota > Metazoa > Chordata > Actinopteri > Atheriniformes > Telmatherinidae > Telmatherina > Telmatherina bonti. The sequence goes on along the minus strand of NC_136621.1, from coordinate 16,759,854 downwards.
TTAAATGTACAACTCAAAGAAACTGCTGTAGTGTCCAGTTAAATGCAAGAAGAAGATTGTTTTTCCTCTGAAGAGAAAACTTGAGTGGCTATTAGACAGTTAATGGAGATGAGCAGCCAGCTGTGAATTCCTCTTTTATCTTGTGACTCTCACAGGAAGTTCAGAGTGACGTCGCCGCCACTCGGAGAAGAGTTTTACCTGCATGGATGATGAGGGCTGTCGCTGCTCCAAAAAGTCCTTCTTCCCCTCTGAAAGGTACCAGAACCTCTGACTGGATGTGAACGTGATATATTCAGTGTAAATGTTTATGAATTCACATCCAGTTTCATAAAGAAATCATCAGAACTCTCTGATTAAACAGACTCACACATGGAGAGAGAAGAGATGCATCATGGGATGTCTCCTATCCAGCGGCCAAGAGAAATGATTGGCTGCTTGTTTGGTCTCATTATGTCTTTTTCTGTTTGTTTAGTTTCATCAGCTGCAAAAAGAAATAAACACCCTGCAGTATCTAAAGCGGCTGCTGCCACGCCACCCACGTCCACTGTAATGTCTCCAACTCAGGGGGCGGAGCTCAGCGAGGAGCAAGACGTCGAGAAGAGGCCGAGCAAGAAGAGGGAGATGTGTGATGACGAGAAAAAACCTCAAAATAAAAAAGTTGAGTAGATTTGTGAGACATTATGAGGACCAAATCACCTCTCAGTCCGCTCAGGTTTTATCTTCTCGTTTTCTCCTACTTTCATCTCCTCGGGGGGGGGGGGGGGGGGGGGGGGGGGGGGGGAATTCAGCTCTATCTTCATGAGACCAAAATTAGACTTGAACTTGGATTAGTAATCTATATAAACTTCATTTCTTTGGTTCAGATTTGTTTACATACAGTCAAATTGATGTTTAAAAGCCCATCAGCTGATCGCTCTGCAGAAAACTCCACAATGACTCTCACAGGAGTTCTTAACTCAGTTTTAAGCCAATTTACAGAGTTTATTTTCCTGCAGCTTTGGTTTATTTTCTCTTTCATTTGGGGATATTTATACCCTCCTATGATGTTAATCCTCTTGAGAAAAGTCCAGAAAATTAAACTGAAACCATGTTCTTTCAGGCCCGTTTAGACGAGTCCACATTCAGGGACCATAGTAAGCCCTGCAGCTCTGAGGTCAGCCAGCCGTCCAACATCAGCATGGAGGAGCCAGCAGAGGGAAAATCAGACACTTTGACGTGGAAGCCTGATGTCAGCCAATCAGACGAGAACAGAAAGCCAAGAAACAAACAAAACACTGAACGATCCGAGTCTGACGGGCCCAACGGTACTTCTGCTTCCGTCCCAGCTTCATCTAAACCGCACGTCCGAACGCCCTGTCCATACGGAAAGGACTGCTACAGGTAAAACCAGGAAGGAAAAAATGGTGGCAGAGCTATCTCAGAATGAGGATGAGGAGAAATGTTCTTGATCTGATAAGAAGACAGATTACAGTCAAACTAAAAATTAGCCTGAAAACCTTTCTTTATCATCATTGTCACCACCTTCTTCTTTGTATTTTCAGGAAAAACCCGCTGCATTTCCAGGAGTGCAGTCACCCTGGTGACACTGACTACGAGGAGGAGGAGAATGAGGAAGAAGAGGATGTGGATCGGCCCGAGTGTCCGTACGGCACTGACTGCTACAGGTCAGACCAGTCAGCTCTTTCAGCAGGTTAAAGCAGGATGTGAAAAAGGAAACAGGACCAGACCTGAGGACATTTCCTTTAGAGTTGTCAGGTCTTCTATGATCTTGCGTGTCTGAATTTGAAGGTTCTAAAGGAGTTTTTACTTCTATTAAAACACAGTCGATCCGTCAGAGCTGATGGATTGAGAATAAAAAGATTCAGAGCGTGCTGGGTTAATAAATCCTCCCATCAGCTTCCTGAACAGGATCCAGGATGAAGACTCCTGGTTCTGTTTCTGGTTGATGTGGCAGATTTCATTATTTTACTTTCCACATCTGTAATGATGTTCTGATCCGAGCTGCTGATGGTGTCGATTAACATCCGGTTTGTTTCTTCTGCAGGAAGAATCCTCTTCACAGGAAGGAGTTCAGACACACAAAGAAACCAGGTAAATTTTTATCTTCATGGTTTAACGTGATCCAGATTCTTCAGGAAACTGTCTCTGACCCAGTCCTTTTACCCTTAATCATAAAAAATTTGGTGAAGTTTGAGACAGCTTGGGTATTTCTCTTCATTTTTTTCCATCACACATTAACTCAGAATAATTTAAACAAAAATATGTGATTTAATGATAATAGATCAAATTAAAAAAAGACAGAACCTGAAGAAACCAAACAGATCATATCAGATAAAAGCAAATGGATGCAGAGAAAACCACATAGAGCCACACACACCCAGATGGAACCTGACTGAACTAGCTGACTTCTGATGAGAGTTATCCAAACTGTGTGAATATAATGCTTGGTTTCCTCCTGTGACATCTGCAGCTCGATCGACTCGAACCGTCACCACAACCAATCCTGATCAAGACCAAGACGACTCGGAGTACGAGGACAGCTTCATCAACGATGACAGCGAGGACATGGGCAATGATTCCGACTACGTCCCTCCCGTCTCCGATGACAGTGACAAGGAGGATGTCAAACAGCTGCAGAGAGAAGCCAAAGCCTTTCTGAGGAGGAGCAAGTAGGCAGAGGAGGAAGAAAATGAAGATGGAAGAGTAAAACTGACTTTCTTTTCTGTTTAGATGAAAGTTTTTCTCTCAGTAGGTGGAGTGACTCTGAAACATGAGAGTCTGAGAAAAATTGAACCAAATCAGGGATGAATGAATCAAATTTGCAGTGGAGAGTAGCTCCCATTTCGATGGTAATGATCACCATGACAACAGAAACAGCCAGAAAACAAAGTGTTTCAGACATTTGGTGACTGAACTGAATCAGTGGAAATATTAAGTTACTTTAAGTAAACAAAAACATGTTTCTCATGTGTCTGATTGTCTGTTTCTGTGTTTTCTGTTTGAATTTTGTTGTCTTTAAATATGTTCCACATGCTTTTCTGTCATTTTGATTAAAAAAAATCTTCCCTTCTCCTGTTTTTATAACAAATAAATTTCAGTTCCCTTGTTTACCAAAACGTTAAAATATTTTTAACCTTGTCTTTCTGTCATTTTTGATTATACAACTTCCATAAATCATTTCACACCATAAGTCATGATATACTTCTTTATAAACTTCACTAACTTTTTCACAACAACCTTTTAAATCAGTGGTTCCTCACCTGGGGTCCGTGAAACTTTGCAGAGCATGTCCTATTTAAATGAAGGCCATGTCCACACAAAGAGCATCTGAAGTTTTTATCATTTGGGTCTTTCATTCACTTGGAACCAGTGTTTTTAGACCCTAAAAACACCCATTTTGCACCATTTCATCAATGAAACATGTCTGAGAAATGCAACAGTCCTGGTGATTTGTCCTTATTTTGAAGACAAAAAAAAAAGTATGGCTACATGTTGGTAATTACCTCAACTTTGGTTTTATCTATGGAGAGGAGTCAGCCAGAGTATATCATTTGCAGTGGAAAGCAGTAAATGAAAGCATAAAACCAAGCATGGTTTTGACATGGAGTAAGCAGGGTTTGGGGTTGGGGAGTCTACAGGTTTTTGGTAGTAGCATGAATGGGGTTCTCAGGGAAGACATGTTAGGAACCACTGTCTTCAATGGTTTAAATAAGTTCTTGAAAATGTGTTGTACAATGTCATTATATTTATCATTTCAAACCTATGGTTTGTAAATTAAACCATAAATTTAATTTTCATGTCCATGGCGCTTCTGTTCATCTATGAATGACTCGCAGCATTGTTGCGAGGACCTTTAGTGTTAAACGTATGCAGATGATGCTGTCATTTACACCTCAGCAAAGACTCCACAACAGGCTGCAGAGCTTCATAAGACTGCATATGCCAGGTTACAGCGTCTGCATAGTACCTACATAGTCTACAGACCTACATAGAACACATTGCCCTGTGTTCTATGTAGGTCTGTGGAGCCCTTATGCACACCTCTTCCAGACCTGATGTGGACCCATCTAATGTAGCACAATTATGCAGAAGTACTGCCTTGTGATTGGTCAGTTTGTGATAACATGTTTCCGGATTTCTGGATCTTGGTGAATTTGTGCAGTAACCGGAATAGAAACATATATTCTCGATTAGATCTGGACTGACTGGACCACAGTGAGACCTCCTCTACAGGACAGCGATGCTGTGGGGGAACCTTCAGAGAGCTGCAAACCTCAATGAGCTGAGGAAGCGATGGAAAGAACCGGCGCATAATTCCTCCACAACCATGAGAGCATCATTCAGAAGAAAGGCATTACTGCAACTTTCTGCTGCTGGAAGAGCTTCTACAAGCCGATGATGCTCTCTCTGATTATTGCTTTTAGTTTCTCTTTGCTACATTAAAACACACAAAACATATAATGTAGCATTAAATTGACTTATTTTGTTTGGAATTAAGGTTTTATCCTTTCAGTGCTGAAAAAGACTTGTTGCTATAGAGACACTCAGCTCAGTATTATTGTGTGTGTGAGAGTGTGTGATAAGTGATTTGCAAACTGTATAACTTATTTGTGAGTAACTAGTAGTACTTATAGATGTATTATAATATGCACATACAAATGTCTAGAAAACCACACCCACAAAAAGATGCATAAATTACAAAAAATGTGCAAACCTAATCATTTGACACATTTTTAATCACTTACATCCTCGCAAATCTAATAGTTTTGAGTTCAAAAAGGCTCCAACACATGCTAATAGTAATGTACCTGTGCACGAATAGCCTAATACGTAAACACAAAGCTGCATTTACGTACAGTTTACATGTGTAAAGTTTCCCTGACGCTTTTCTCCTGGGAGCTTCATAACTGCTAGACGATGCATTTAGGTGTGGATGGAAAGCTGGGCCATTTGGGTTTTCATCAGATTTTCCAGTGGGGAAGAAACGGTCTATACAAAATTGTTCACGGTTTTGTTGGTTGGTTGGTTGGTTGGTAGGTAGGTAGGTAGGTAGGTAGGTAGGTAGGTAGGTAGGTAGATAGGTAGATAGGTAGATAGATAGATAGATAGATAGATAGATAGATAGATAGATAGATAGATAGATAGATAGATAGATAGATAGATAAAGGGGGCAGTGATTAATTAGATTTAGTTCCATGCTGCTCCTTTCTGTTGTTACTTTAATCTGTTGATTAATGTGTTATTCTTAGTTCAAACTAAACTTCAATTTATCCAAAAAAATATCAGTCATTGTTGGAAACGGGGCTTTAGAGACAGACAGTCAGCAGTGGCTGTTTTGCTGGACGCAGCCTCCAGTGAGTTCTATCTGTTACAGAAATACCTCCTCTAGGCAGAAACACTCTCTGGGACAGGGTTGACTTCTTTATGGGAAGAGTTTATGTCTCATGTTTAAAACAAATCCAAATTCATTTATTTATCATGTTTTTATTATTGCAAATTATTGGCTGCTCATGACCTCTGTTATCGAAAAGTGATAGGAAAAAACAATTAAGGTAGAGGCTGTCTTACATCTTCATCCCTCATGTGGTAAATGAGTTGAAACTGCTGTTGTTTCTCTGGATGGCTCATCAACTATCTCACACAATTTCCTGAAAAATATGAAAGAGTTTGGTTTAATTTCACACTGAACTTTACTGGAGATTACCAAACCACTTAGACAAGTTCATGCAGTTACAACTGTTCACTAAAGGGTGATATTCCGACTGCATAAGAAGGAAAAAAGAAAATTCAGCTCACTGATTGGCTAGAACCAAAAACATGTCATTCACCATAAGTAAACAACAGAAACAAATTAATTTCTGGAATCTGGTTACTGGTTTTACTTTTGTACTTGCCCCATAGTTTATAAGTGGACCAGAGTTTGCATCGTTTGTCCACATCAGAGCATTCACACAGCTACAAACAAACCCTTTTGATTCATGGAAGCAGACCAAACAGCACCAGTGTGAATGTGCCCTTGGGCCTTGTACAATCCAGAACTAAATCTGACTCTGTCCAAAGGTTCCCAGGTCCTCGAGGTATATTTTAATACAGGACTACTGACAAGAGAGCTGCAGTCCTGTAGATATTCAATCCTTCCCTGCTGTAACACACCTGACTCCAACTCATGAGTCATTGTGTAGAACAGCATAGGCTGTTGGAGCTATTTAATTTCAGCCAGGTGTGTTGAAGCAAGCAAATACTGAAAGCCTGCAGGACTACAGCCTTCCTAGGACCAATGTACGTAGCTTTCTTTTAGAAACAGCCCAGATTTGTTGTAGATAGTGTTGTTGCTGCTGGATAGTGCTTTCTGCATTTCTGTTCTCTCTGGACTCAAACTAATTTCTGCTGATCGGGACCACATGGTTTACACCCTCTTAAAGCTGCAGTTTCCTTTGTAGAGTCTGAAGTTTGAATTCTACTTCAGCCGACCTCCTTCCATCTCCTCTGTCACTCGCAGAGAGGACGTTCGAGCCTCTGTGTCGTCCACCGACTTTCCCACTACGAAACTGACCAGCCTCAGTGGAAACCTGCTGATTTTCTTTAGCCGCTTGCTGTTGTTTCGAACGCTCACGAAGCAGAGGGTGTTGATTACACCATTGCTCATAGCGATGCATTCAATGATGTAGAACGCTACCAGGGAGTTTCTGTCTCTGGAGATGAGGGTGGGGTAGAAGTCCCGAAGCAAAGCAAAACCGTAGTATGGCACCCAGCACAGGACATAGGCTACCAGCACCAGTATCAGCACCACCACCGTCCTGCGACGGTTGTGAAGTCTCTTCCGGATCTGCTCTGTCTGGAAGCCAGGAACATTTTTGAACCAGAGCTCCCTGGAGATCTGCGTGTAGCAAACGGCCATGACGGTCACAGGGCCCACGAACTCCAAAGCGAAAACGAGAAGGAAGTAGGAGCGGTAGTAAACCTGCTGGTCCACAGGCCAGATCTGAGCGCAGAAAGTCTTGTCAGGGTAACCTTCAACATGGGGGTACGTGGTCTCTGAAGCCATGTAGGCAGAGGGGATGGAGATGAAGATAGGGACGATCCAGACCATCAGGATGATGCAGTATGCCGTCTGATGCTTCATACGGGGCCTCAGAGGGTAGAGAATGGCCATATACCTGCCAACCCAAACAAAACAGCAGGATTACCACAGATCAGAACCAAACCACTGGTGCAGTACGGAAAGGTCGATTCTCTATAGCCCACTTCAAACTAAAACGCTGACAGTAAAACAGCTTGTTGTTTTCACAGTTTTGGGTAGACGAAATCACAAAGATTTGACAACAGCCTCCAGAGTGAAATTGTTTTGCTACTCAAGGCTTCTGTGTAAACCATTGACTGTATATAAAATGATGGTTGGAGCCTCCATGATGTCACCCGTAGGTTTCTGAAGAGCTGAATTGAAACTCAGTGAGCGGTTCCTACAATTGCCATCTTTGCAGTCATGTGTGTTGTTTCTCCCGAAAAATACAAATATGGACAAAGAGGTAGAGCTGAGAGGTGGGCTGTGAGTGTGGGGGCAGATGATTGACATTGAGCGAACTCCAAGCTACCTGCAGTTAAGAGCTATCCGAGCTAACCCAGAGCTAGCACGAGGTAACCAGCTAACGGAGGTAAGCGGGCTAAAGCTAAGTCACTCTGTTAACTGGCTAAAAACCGCGGCTGTTCTACGTTCTTTTCACTTGAAGCGGGAGATCAGCTATCTGTCAATCAAAGGGACATGCCTAGAAATGCTGAACTTTGAGATTAAATTACTTTTAAAGAGAGAAGTTAAAAAAATCACTACCCCCCACAGTTGTGATAAAGGTAAACCTGACATATTAAACCAAAAATGGATTTTTGTACCAGTTTGTAAACACGTTTAGTTCTGCTGTGACGTTGGCCTTTTTAACAATGGAGTCTTTGGGGATTTGTTCTGTTCTGGAGCCAGCCCCTAGTGGATGAAGGGGGAACCGCAGTTTTTGGCACTTCCGCATAGGCTTCACTTTTTACTGCCGGAGGTTGCAGCATGGTGTACACAGGAATCTCAGGGTACACTCACATCAGCCTTTTTGATGCAAATCCTAGTCCATTTGCTTGGAAAGTCCGCTTGGTTTGGGGATACGTGAATGCGGCAAACAAATTTTGATTCAGATAAAAGAAGCAGACCCCGTCTGCCTGCAAACGCAGGTCTCGGTCCGTGTTAAGCTGACAAAATACACGAAGGAAACTACAAAAATGTCACAAATACAAATACATAGCAAGTTAAGGGTCTTTGGATCCTGCTTAACCTGCGAAAAACACTAAAACAATGGTGGACATCCGTGTCATGTTTGCGCAGTTGCATGTTTTTAATTAATTTAGAGAGGGAATTAATTTAGTCTGATGAAGCAAAACCTGGTAGAATATGTACACTGTCAGCAAAGACCTGGCATGTGCACTACATCGTTCTGGTTCTATTTGCATTTTCCCCAGCACACTGATAGTTGTCAGTATGTTTTTGTGTAAATGTAAAGGAAAAAGTTTTGCATTTTGTGTGGTTCCCATTCTGGGTTCCTCCAAGGAACACAGGGGACCCCAGGGGCTTTGACTGTTCAGAGCCAGTGTGAATTAAATGAAAGCTATGTTTATACAGAGATAAGTTAAGAGTATTTACTTTAGTTTTTAAATCATTTAGGTGTTTATTTTAATGGAGTGTCTTGGTAGCCTGAACATCGCACTATTGTATTAATGAGCCATGTCTGAGAAACACCTCACTGCAGGCAATTTGTCATTATTTTGGAAAAAAAAGTATGGCTATATGTTGGTAATTACCTCAACTTTGGCTTCATCAAAGTAAAGGAGTCAGCCAGAATGCATCATTTATAGTGAGAAGCAGCTAACGTAAGCATAAAACCAAGCATGGTTTTAACACAGGGTGGGGGGAGTACACAGCTTTTTGTTACTTGCATTAAAGGGATCCTCAGTGAAAATAGCATGGGACCCATTGTACTAAGCATCTTTTTCAGCATCAGTTTTATGGAAAATACTATTCATGGACGTTCATGCACTCATAAGACAGACATTAAATTGAACCTTTTCGGATCCACATGAATCAACTCAGACAGACTGAGTCTCCTGTCAGACTCCAGATGAGCTGAATAATTTCCTCTGACAGTACAGTCTATCTGTTTGAGTCACTCATCAGTGATTCTGTCACTTTCATTACTGACTGACTCTGAATGAGCACACAGCAAACAGCAGAAGATATGACACAGTAAAACTCATTTACCAGGAAAAAATAATGCATAAGAGATCGATGTAGCCACCAGGACAGAAAAGTGAAGCCAAGTCACTAGGACAGGGGTCTGCAACATGATGTGACAAAGAGAAGCTGAAACCAAGGGGTACAAATACTCAGGACAAAAAAGAAGTAGCAGGTGAAGAGTTACCTAATACTAGTTACCATGTGCACTAATGAGCAGGAAGCAAAAAACAGAACACATAAGACAAATAACTACAAAATAAAACTCAGAAGATAGAACTCAAAATGACAAGAACAAAAACCCTGAATAAAACCCACAGATTGCAAAATTTCAAACAGTTGATCTTTGAAGCCGTATCCTTCAGCACCACAGCAATAGACGTGATCCTGTTACATCAACAAGGCTCCTGTAAAAGTAGTCCAGTAAAACAGCGGCTCCACAGCAGGTCTTTGACCAACAAAAAGTCCATTTTAGGTCAAAATTGTGGAATTTTAGAGGTCAACAGGAAGCTGAATGGGTGGACCTGATGAAAGTGGAGGTCAGTGTCTTGTCATGTTAGTATGGCTTCTCACGTAACTTCTATAATCAATATATAAGTTTATATTTAGACAAAAATACTTATTTTTAAATACCTATAGCAGAAGTTTACACAAGCAAGTAGTTCTTATGTCTAGTTAAAGAAAAAACAGTGCAGGTGAAAATGAGGCTGACATGTTGATGGCATTGATCTGGTTCCTGCTTAAGGCTGTGGTCAGAAAATCCAACAAACCTACATCATCCGCAGTGTTAAATGTGATTTTTAAGAAATCTTATGGTCACAAAAAAAACTTAATTTTACAAGAGTGCTGCTGTAGTAGAAAAACAAGCTAAACAGAGAAAAAGAGCAGTTTGTAGCTAAAGTTGGTAAGAATGAAATATGGGCTGTGTCTGAATGTCCACATTATTCCATAATCCCTCATTTATTACATGCGGCTGCACTACATAGCAGACGACATAGTGCACTCATTCTGTTGGCGATTAGGACACAGAGCAGGCTATTTTCTCCTTGCCACAGATCACATGACTACAGTCAATCACCACAGCAATCACAACATGCATTAATTTTATTTCTAGTTCAATCCTAACTCATATTATAGTTTATGATGTTTTGTTGCATAAAAAGTAAATTAAATTTTAAATTAAATTAAATTTTGTTAAATAAAAAGTGATTAGAAAAAATTAATGATGCTTTTTAACCTACTTTAATGGTCACACCAACATTAGTTGACATGGCATCTTCCATCAGAGATATGGTACCAGTTTTAAATTTTAGCATCTATTTACTGACACTATTGGACTTCTTGTTTTTACCCACTTGTTCTGTCCAGCATCATAGCAAGCATAATGGTGGTCTGCCTGATGTGTTGTGCCAAACAAATTGGCCTTGCTAAGAGGAGCTTTATGGATATAAGGCCCCTCTTGATAATTAAAATATTTTTCTTTATTTTAAAATCTTCATATTGCAGGTTTACATATTAATGCTGGCCCTGACAAGAGGGCTGGAGGAAAAATAAAATAAAAAGTAAACAGGAGAGAAAAAGAAAGCAAAAAGAAGAGAGAAAAAAGGGGAGAAGGTTACACCAGACAGACAGATAGAAATAAATGGTATGAGATTTTAAATCTAAACAGAGAAAACCAGACAACCACCTGCTACACCTGTAAGGAAACAAACCATCTGCAACATCTTCACCTATTAAACTTTTGTCATAAAAATAAGAAAACAACAGGACATAAAAAGATGGAGACAAGCCGAAAAAGAAGAATGTTGACACCGTTAAGTGAATGCAATGACTTGTGGTTTATATTAACCTGCGACCACCAATGCTTTTACTACCAGAGCTGCCCTAAGTCGGTCCTCAAAGGGCCACTGTCCTGCAGGTTTCCAATGTATACCTGTTCCAACACACATTGGTTTCATTACGTGGATTCAACCGCCAGTGAAGTTCTGCACAATGAGTGATTAGTTTGAGTCAGGTGTGTTGGATCAGGGATACATGGAAAACCTGCAGGATTGTGGCCCTCAGGGACCAGAGCTCGACACCCCTGCTCACTACTTTTCAAGATACATTGTGGGTAATTTTGAGGGTGCAACTTTTTTCTCTCTGGACATTCTGGCATCCTTAGAAAATGACCACTGTTTAAGGCACTATACAGGGAATATTGTGGATGTTTGGACGCCGCCATGGTTATTTAGAAGCGATGTTTTGGTATTTCTGGTTTGTTCTGACCTTCAGACTGCTTTTAAAAGCAATTTCAGAATTTTTCAATCATCTCCTGTTTTACATTTGCTGCATCTTCTGATGGAGAGAATGTCTGTAGAAGATTAGTTTTATATGATGCCGTCAGTCCTGGTGTTTCCGTAGATATATGGTTTTGTTTGATGTGGCTGAAGTTCCTCCAGGGAACGGCGCTGAGTCTTGTTTATCAGGTTTGTCAGCACACTTGTAAACCTCCAAAGACATTTTCATGTTTTGGTTTAAATGCTCAGACCAGCAGCGAAAACTGGAGCCTGAGATTACTCATCTTTCCTTTATGTAAATGGCTGCAGACGTCCCTCATGATGGATGTATCATGAGGAGGTGCTGATCTCACAGTGTGGTCCAGAGCTGGTGATGGATTACATTTAGTCTCTCTGGAGCAGTTTTTATTGTTGCAGAATGTAAATCACATGGGCTCTGGTCTGAAATCTGTTTGATGTGAAGTTCCTGCTCAGCATCACCTGCTTCTGAGCTTCAGGGTCAGAGAAGCGTCGTAAAGATGACCAACATTTTCTTCACTAGATGCAGAACTTCCAATGTCTCTGTGCATCAATATTTACAGAGAGTTGCTGTTTTTAAACTTTATGTAGTTAGAGGTGATTTTCCATTTGAACTCAACACATGGAAGATGGAGGGAGGATTCAGTCCACAGCATCATGTGACTCGTGTGACAACACACACATCAGAACTGAAGAAACAGTCTGGAAACTCCTGCAGGTACACATTTTTTATTGTACCGTGAGCTGAAGAAACTTCCTGACAGGAAAAATAATATTATTAAATCTTCTGTTACTGCGAAAATGCTGAAGTATCAAGTGTGAATACTTGTGGAAGGTAAACACAATCTAAATACTTCATCAAATCTTTCTTTTTTTCCCGGTGTCTGGTTTCATCATTTTTAATAATCTATAGCGTTATGATGTCTGCTAGGAAAACGCTGAATGTTTTTTTTATTTCTAAAAACAGACTAAATAAACATAATATAAAAAATTTATTGTAAACCTTTAGTTTTAATTTATGGCCAGTAAGCAACAATGTGCGATGATGGTTTCATAAGTTAAAGTGGCTATATTATGCATGTTTCAGCCTAATTTATTTTAATATGCAAATCCAGAAGGCAAGAAATAATCAAGCAATTTCCACAAACCCCTTCATACATTTTGTAATGATCATCTGCTAGAAACAAGCGAACAGAGAAAGCTCCGCCCTATGTCCCACCTGCAGCCTGCGTCTGATTGGTCAACTGCTAGGAGCAGTTATGCTGAGCAGGGAAGGTGGGCGTGGCTTTCTTCTCATGAATGACAACCTAGGAGATGACCAATCATTGAATCCACCCCCCGGGACTTCACTAAAATCTCGAAGTAGAAAAAACTCTAAAACAAATAGTTTGTGTTGCCATGCAAACCAAACACAGTGTGTGGAAAAACTCAATCATGCAGTGATAAAAAAAATCTGTATCGCTCATATGTCTGATGAGGATTCAACACTATAACATTGTAGAAAGCTCAGAAAACCAGAAATAGCATCATAGAGCCAATTTAAATGCTAGATATTTGCTAATTGAATAAAATTTCCAGCTGTTGTCCTGATGGAAAACTGCATATGTTGCCTTCAGGCACATTGTTTTCCGGAGAGTCATGTAATAAATCCAAGCATCTTCCTTCTTTTTAAAAGTATGGTCTTATTCAAAGAATTAAGTCTGACTAAAACCTGGTGTGTTGCACGAGAGAAACAAGGTGCAGCTGAGGGTTTAGATTTTACATACAAACAGAACCACAAACTGAACCTTAACTGAGGGGAAACAGCAGCCCAGGTGAACCCACCTGTCCACAGCGATGGCCAGCAGGGCGTTGGTGGACACGTAGAGGGAGACAGTTCGCAGGTAGTTGGTGGAGGCGCAAAGCAGCAGGCCATGGTCCCACGACAGCTTCTTCACCACGTAGTAGTCCAACAGGAAGGGGCAGCACACTGCTGCAACCAGAACATCTGACACGGCCAGGTTGGCAATGAGCAGGTTGGTGAGGTTCCTCAGCTGTTTAAATCGGGCCAGACTGGCAATGAACAGGCAGTTCCCCACCCCGCAGACCAGCATGATGCCCACCAGGACCACAGCGATGACAATAGTGGCCACGAAGAAGGCTTGTCCTTGCGTGGTGTCTGGGATCTCATCTAGAGGGACCTGGTAGTCTGGGACGTCACTGGCCAGGAGGTGGTCCGTCAGAACCAGGCTGTTGTTGATAAGATCATCCATCCTGGATCAGGTCAGCATGTTTGGAGGCTCATGGCTGAAAGTTGAAAGAAGGCAGGTCAGAGGTAACAAGCAGAAGGTGGTCAGATTTCTCCCTGGCACATGAACAAGAAGATCTGATGCTTATTAGAGCAACAGAGGAAAAAACAAGGAATAAAGAACTGCGGCTGTGGCTCAGGAGGAAGAGCTTTCAGCTGGGAGGTCAATGGATCATTTTCAGACTTACCCTGACTACATGATTACATGCCTAAGTGTTCATAGGCAAGACACTGAGCCCCACATTACCCCCCAAACATGACTATTGGTGCGTGTGTGAATGGGTGTATTTAACATGTAGTGTAAAGTGCTTTGAATGGTTGGCATGACAGCAAAAGTAATTGAGAAACGACAAGTGCATTAAACAGACATATTGTGTGTTTGTACACAACTGGTTGCTAAAGTCCAAAATCTGACCTGAGAAATGGAGATTCATAAACGTTTGTATGATTGTGTGTTGATAATCACAATTAACCAATATTTGCCAAATTAATATTATTTAGTTTTTGTAATTTTGTTTTTAGAAAATACATCTTTGAAAAAAATACCTTTTTTTTCTTTCTTGTTTGAGACATTTGGGGGGTGTTAGATTTATAAATATAGCATCAGCTACAGGACCAGCATGCACCTGAATGTGGATTTTTCTAAGCAGCACCAGAAAAGCAACAGTCAGGGAAAATGACTAAACATACTGCCAGTCAAAAGTTTTGGGTGTGTGTTTGTTTGCTATGAAGGAACAAAACCGCTAAACGAATGGATCTTGTTTGGAAAATGAACTACCCCAAGTTGCTGCACTGTGATTGGCTGATTAGATATTCATGGTAACAGGAAGTAGAGCAGGTGGAGCTGATTAAGGGGACATCACTGTCAGACAGTCTGTATCTCTCTTCATTTTTTCCTGTTATATGCTGATAATATGTGAATGAATGTAGCTGGGTCTGAAATCTAACTACATCCATCTAAAAATAATAAGAACTGATGGATGTTTTATGATCATATCAGGTAGAAAGTTCAGCAGAACCTGAAGGTCACACACTGATTCATGAAAGATGGATTTCTTCTGATCTGTCTTCAGTTATCAGACCATCATTTTCATTTAACTGTGAGACATAAAACTACAATAAAGATTCAAATCTGATTAATTTTCCTGCTGAGTTTTTTGTGATGCTTTAAAGTTTGTAATTTCCTGGAAAACCCTGGTCATCCTTCAGGTGAGTCCCAACTCTCCAGGAAGATCATACTGGCATGTTTCTGCACGTAATATGATTGATTGATTTTATTTTATTAAAGTTTCATAAACTTACATGCCCCCTTAGACGGCACTACTAACTTTCAAAGCAAGAAGATGACTGGCATATAAAATATGAACTAATCACAATAGCAGTTTATAATTTCATCATTTTTATGGGTTTGCAGATGGCGTTGCTCGGTAACCGCATTAATGTGGACATCTTGTTAGATTTGTCCACATGTTGAGGAATGTCACATCTGGACTCTAAAGCGCTTTTTCATAAGGCTGTATGACGTACAGGAGTTGATCTGATTCAGAGGAAGAAACATTTAAATCAGGAGTCAGATGGAAAACTACAGTTCCAGCTCTAAAATAAAAGATATGCCAAGAAAAATAGCACAAAGAGATTATGCATCATGGAGAGAAGCAACAGCACTACAGGATAAAGCTGATGAAGCTTTGCACATCACACTGGAATATTCCTCCTTTTTAACCTTGTGCTCTCATAGCCAATCAGCTCCGTCCTGACTGAATTCCTCATCATCCATTGTGTTCCACTGTTTTTACTGGATGATTTCACCAGAGTTTATTAGAGAACTCAGACCAGATAGACATTGAATTTGTAGGATGCGAATAAAACGATAAACATAATCCAAACGTAACAAGCCTCTTATGCATAAATAAAATAATAATAATTTTTTATGACCTGTCCAGGGTGTGCCCCTTCCCCCAAAGACTGCTGGGATGGGCTCCAGGTCCTCCGCGACCCTTAATCGGACTAAGCGGTTCAGATAATGAATGAATGGTATTTTTTACATTTACAGTTTCTTAAATGTGAATTTATTTATTTATATTTTAGTTATTGATCATATTTTACTTTTTATGAGGACTTAAGTTCGATGTGTCTGTAAAGTGACCCACGATGACTGTTGTGAGACACTAAACAAATAAAGCTTATCTGAATTGAATGTATACTTTTTATATTAGTATAACATAAGTATTTGTATGATAACATAGCTGTATCATTTTATTTTCCTGTTAATCACAGCTGTAAACTTGGTCTTAACAATTCCTAAATAAATATATATCAATTTATTCCTGAGTGAGCGGAATATGACAACTCACTGATGTCTAATGAAGTGGGTAATTTACATTTATATACAAGATAACTGCTTTGACGTTTGGTTATATGACAAATCAGTTTATTTTCTTGTTCGTTTGATTGCCCCCTTTCAAAGAAATAAAATAAAGGAAAAACACGAGAAAGAAAATCTCGTTTTCTGTAACAAATGACCGCTGAGAGCTGCGTGCCGTCCACGCGCTGCAGTTTGTTGAGCTGAAACTAAAATCTGAATTATTCCACACAAAACCGGATCGTTCATAAATAAACAAGTTGGTTGCTAAATCAATCTGAGATTCTCAGAGGAAAAATAAAAAATGATGACATGGTTTTTATCACCAACCTGACGCTGCTGTTGCTCCGCGCGCTCTGCTCCTCTGACGGACCGGGGAGAGCGCGAGCTCAGGCGCGCTCCCGACGGAAACGCGCGAGTTTTATGTTAGCTGTTGATCGGAAAGCAGACTGTCGCGAGCATCATCATCATCATTAGGTGCAGGAAGGGAAGGATTTATGAGCGACAGCAGATCTAAGCCTTTTTAAGGATTCTCTGAAACATGAAGTCACTTCATTTTCTTCTTCCTCTTCTTCAGTTTTGTCCCCCAAACAAAATATTTTTACAACATTAACATGTTTAGGTTATATTAGAATTAAAATAAATGTGGGCTGTGATGGTAAAGGCTCCGTCTCCATATTCTGTTCTTGGTCTTGCAGAGGAAGTTGGATGAATTCCTGAGGTTGCAGGATGGAGAGCATGGAAGGAGGTGGTCTGGGTGGAGGGCATGTTTGGGCCTAATCCGGGTCACATTTGACTCAGTAACTGCTAGGCCATATGGTCCAAATTGAGGAGCCCGACTACACATAGATTAGGCCAGTTCCCTGCTGGGCAGCATATGGTGACATGACCATATGGTCATATGACCAAATAAGAACCAAACATTTTTTGCTATCTGGAAGCGAAGGCTCTTTAGGGCCTGTGGAATGTGGTCTCTGGTGTGGGACTGGGTTTAGATGGTGAACCTTGGAGGAGGCAGCTGCAGTATTGAGCTGAGAGGTGATAGAGGATGAGGGTGTGAAGGAGACTGCAGGGAGATGTGTTTCTGATCAAAGAAGTTTCAGGAGATGTTGTTCAAATGGTTGTCAGATGTGAGGTGGGCGTTAAAGACGACTCCAAGATTGTAGATATGTGATGAGGGGGTTAGTGTCAACTGAAGCTGAATTTGACCTGACCAGCCTCAAGAAAATTTTTCAAATTTAAAATCACCCTCCTAACCTGAGGGTGAGAGGTGAAGGGATGAAGGAGGAGGCTGGTGGACAATGAGGGGGCTGCTGGAGAATGCATGAGGAAGTCAGACTCAGAAGACTCTGTTGTGTCTTCTGAGGTTTTTGACGTCACTGAAGTGACTCAGACAAACCAAAAAGAACCACATTGCACCTTCAGCTCCTCCTCCTCCTCCTCCCCCTCCTCACAAAACAAGCTCAGTGAGATTTACAGCGGCTCCTCTGGAACATGATGAACCTGGACAGAGGCCATCCTTCACCTCTGGGCTCCCTCAGTGAGTCTGTAATCATGTCTGCAGCCTTCAGCCGTTGTGTTGATGACTCTGTATTCAGCAGAAGAAATAAAACTCCCCTGGTTCTCCTCTGAGAGAAAATGTTCACTTTCACTTCAAACTATCTGAACAAACTTTGTGAACTGGAAAAATAAAACTAATCTGTGCATTCGGCAGTTTGGAAATCTTTCATTAGAACATCTTGGGATTGAGATTTCTGCCTCTTCAGATAATCAATGAGCTGAACTTCATTCTTTGGGTTTCTGTGTGATGAGCTCCATCACTTAACGAAGGTGGAGGATTTTGTCCTCATCACGCTAAAGGCTTTTGGTAGGTTCTGAGGGCGGGCATCTTGGCCATGCAGTGCTGGAGGTGGCTCTGTGTTTAACCAGCTTGTTGACAGCTGTGGGAGTTACAGTTGGGGTCACATTGTGGTGGTGCAGTGGGGTGAGGCCCAACTCATCTGGCTTCTTCTGGGTTGTGTGGGGTGTTTAGGGTCCCAGTGCCCTGCTAACCAAAGGAAAAGGCTTCAATTTGCAAAGTAGTATAAAGATTGAACTGTGGAGCAATGGATGAAGCTCATGTGGTCTGATGAGTCCAACTACATCCTGTTCCAGAGTGATGGGAGCATCAGGGTACGAAGGGAGGCAGATGAAGTGATGCAGCCTGTGTCTAGTGCCTTCCATATAAGCACTATTGGGGCAGTCTATGATCTGGGGTTGCTGCAGTTGGTCAGGTTGGTTTAGCAGCATTATGTGTACAAACAGTGAAGTCATCGGACTACCTGAATATTCTGAATGAGCTGCTTATTCCATCTTCTCTGATGACACAACCATATTCCAAGATGCCAGGATCCACAGGGCTCAGATTGTTAAAGTGGTTCAGGGAGCATGAGGCACTTTCACACACAGACGGGCACCACAGAGTCTAATCCTGGAGAAGACTTTGTGCAGTTTCAGACGCTCTCATCGTAAATATAAGATGTTGGTTAAGAAAAAAGGAATGCAACACCAGAATGGGAATAAATCTTGTCATACTGCAGAAGCTCATGGAAACTTTGCCACAGTGAAAGCTGCAATAATCTAAGCTAAAGTTGGTTAAATGAAAATGTTAAGCGTGTGACATTTATTGTTGCTGGTAATGTTATACATGTGTTGGTGGACTTAAGCCTGGAGGGCCTCCTCCCCTCCATCATTGTCTTTTGCCTCATTTTTTTCTATGAACCCATAACAAACCCAGAACATACAGATGAGAGAGAAATAGATCATTTGGCTGAATAACTCTGAAACCAGAAGTCTGCAGGTATTTATGATCCTTCTTCCACATGCCAATGAAGCATCTCCTTTTCTGCAGATTATGTTTTTACCTGTGGAGCTGCAGAGATTCTGATGCCAGCTTCTAAAAAAAGTCATTAGTCTTTACACTGACTGCTGAGTTTCTTCACTTGCTGGTAAAAATAATCCTGTAATAAAAAGAAAAACCTCCGGCTTGAAGTCAGAACATGCAGTTTCTGCAGGAAATGGAAAACTAACTACTGGTGGATGCAGTTTCTCAAGATAAAAACACCGAAGAAAACCAGCTTAGTTTGTTAAATCCAATTTCTTTAACTAGCAAGTAACCAATGTTCAACATGTCACCACGGTAACCTGTGCATAAAACCAGTTTAATTTTAGATTAAATCTGATTGAACAAAATGTGGTCACTAAAATCTTGTAGACCTGTTCTGGCAACCAGAACCCAATTGCAAGTGTTTGCTAATCAATTACCTAGCATAAAAAAATGTATTAATGAAGACAAATATTTTCATATCCAAATATACCACCACCAATATGGTTTAATCTGAGATCCAGAACACAAATCAGCCATTTAAACTGGAACTGAGAGAAGAAGTCCTGGATTATATCAGATGAACATCAGGTTACCATGAAAACCATGTATCCAGATGATAAACCAGTGCTGGAAATGTTTTCACGTTCATTCCTGCTGTGTTGGTTCTGGCCCCTTAAAGTTGGATCTGTCACAGAACCTGAATCACAGAGGATATCAGATGGTTTCAGGTTATCAGACAGTGTGAGACCAGAGGCTCTTTATGCCAGAACCACTGCAGTAGAGCCTCTGCGTAGAGGTTCTGGTTCGGATCTGTAGAAGAAATGCTGAACAAGTCGATTCTGCAAAATCGGTTTATTTCTTATCTTATAAAATTTAAGAAAAAAAAAAAAAGTTTGTCCACGAGTTTTTTTCTCTTGATTCAAACAAGAAAAACAAACTGAAAAAAGAAAAATCCCTCCCACATATGTGGGAACCCGGCCCCTCAGAGTCTCTGTGTCCATCCACATGTGAGAACTACTTCTTGGCGTAGGTGATTTTCATGGCGCAGGTGGCGGTGATGCGGAAGCCCTGCAACGCATCTTTGGCGACCCCGGCCTGAGTGTCACTCTCAAACTCCACAAAGGCGATGTCGTGTTTCCCCGGGACAAGTCGCACCTCTTTGAAACCAGGAAACCTGCAGACCACAAGACAGCCGGTTACAGATCTGATTCTGTGGAAGCGTCTCGGGTTCAGGCAGCCAATCACGCGACTGAATTACACAAACACATTCTGGTTAAGGAGGAAACCGATTTCCTTCCGAAAGATCCCGATGGCTACAAAAGCCACCGGGATCAAACTGTTTGAAGGTTGAGAAGCGCAGAATATGGCGGATGTAGCGTCACGTTTCTGAGCAACTGTAGAGGAAAAACAGATATTTCCAGATATCCAGTGATAAACTTTCTGTTAGTTCTGGTTAGCCGACCGTACCTAACTTTACTCATCTTAATCACCACTCAGCATAAAAGGAAAAGCAACCAGTCTCCTAGCCAAGCAGGTGAAAGCAACAAGCTTTGCTTAACCTTGTTACATACTCCACAAGAAGCAAGAACTTTTTTCTGGTTCTCGACGCCCCGAGAAGAAAATGACGTCATTTTTTTTCTGGACGTGTTTGAAGACAGTTCGACACATCGGGCTGGCAGACGTTTTTTCTTGTAGGGCTCCGAGAAGTATCATGTGATTGGTCGCACATTTGAGGAGGGCGTGTTTAACACAGAAAAGCATATATTTTATATTTTTACTTGTTTTTATCTTTGTTTTTATCTTTGTTCAGCACTTTGGTCAACTAAGGTTGTTGTAAAGCGCTTTATAAATAAAATTTGATTGATTGATTGATTGATGAAGCGGTAAGATGCCGCTTCCGGGTTTTTCCTGTTGCAGGTAAAACTGATTGTTTTGGTAAAACAGCTGATCGAGGTGGCATTAAAACACTCGGACCCAACTGCGTGCACAACCCGCCCTGCAGTGGACAAAGTTGCTCGTTAAATATGAAACAACCAGGTTCATTGCACATAAAAGCAGACATGGCTGCCCGCCGTGGCGTGATCCCTCCCCGCTGCTGATGAAGCTTCTCGTGGAGGGTGAATGGACCCGAAGAAAAATAATTTTTTTCTTGTTCTTGCAGCCTCAAGAGAAAGAACACAGTTCTTGCTTCTCGGGGAGTATCTAACAAGCTTTACAGACCAACGCTTTCTCAGGACCTGCTGACTCAGCAGGATTGAGTCCTGGTAGCTAACCATTAGCTGTCTCTGAACTTCTTCTGTAGGTTTTCTAGCTTCTCATTTCATCTATTTTTTTCGGCACACATTGTAGGAAACAAACAGGAGCCGTTCCCTTCAGTACAAGGACTTTTAAAGCAGTTGTGATGGATAATATGCATGTTCCAGTGGAAGGGCTGAAACGTAGTATAGCTTTGAATTTTTTTAAGTTCTGGGATGATGTTTAGGGTAATATGTTGTTTTAATGTCAACAACCATTGAACCATTGAAAACCTTCAACATTGGTCCCTGACCCTGCTTTGATGAAAAGGATCCTACGGTCCAGATGTGAGCTTTAAAAGCAGCCGAGTTCCCAAAACTATCAGCTAAAGAAGAAAATGTTTATTAGAGGCCCATAAAAATCTGTTTCAGCATAAATGTCAACTCACTGGTTGAAGAGCATAGACAGCATCATCTCGTTGGTCTCCTCGGGAAGGTTACTGAGAAACAGGATGTAGTTCGGTGGATTGTCTGGAATCTGAGAACAAACAACAATCAGAGTCACGTTGATCTGCTGAGCTTGTTCATTTCAGACAACAGATTTCCAGAAGTCTGGAGTCTGAGATTAACTCATGTTATTACATTAAATAAGGTTTGTAAATAAAGAGTCTGGGGCTGCAGCTTTCCACTGAGGCTGATGATGAGCATGCAGAGCTGGATCAGCACTGGGAAGTCTGGAAGTATAAATCTGTTTCTAAAAGAGAGAATCCAACATGGATGCTGTGCTGCAGGTTCTGATCGGGTTTCACAAAAGATTTATTTTCCTCCAGCTCCCACTAGACAGTTCCACAGTCACATGTTAAACTGCGGAGCCAGGAACAGCCACTAGTTCCTGGTGACCTAATGTTTTTTTTTTTTGCCAAAACAGCAGGAGTCATGGGGGTCCTGAAATGTTGGAGTTCTTCTACACTTTACACAGAAAATCCAAAACATTTAATGATGCTGTGCTGTGTCATCTTACCTGAATGGCAGGTGTGTGTACAGGTGTTGTTGGTACCTGCAGACAGGAAACAGACAGTGAGGCGTGAACAGAGCAAACACAGAGGTTTTCTGATGACTTCGTCCTGACAGAAAGTCATCCTGATCAGTTTCCTGAACGTCAGGAGAATATAAAGGTAGAGTTTGGATTGACTCGGCTAAGGAAGAGTTTGGAGTCTGGGGGAGTTTTTACCCCGCCGTTACTAAAGAGCTTGTGATTTATCATCCTTTTTTTTTTTTTTCTTCTTCCTGCTCTCGGAGAGGACGGACACCATTTCTCTCCCTCCTGTTCCCACTCTGTCCTGCTGTTTCTTTGTATTGACAATCTATCTATCTATCTGAGCCTCTTTCTCCATTTCCTTCTGAATTTGAATTGTGGATCTGGTCAGCTGGTCTCTCAATTCAATTGATCAAATCTTTTTCTTTTTTTTTTTGAAGAACGGGCGAAGGAGAGTCTGCAGGTCCCGATGGAAGGCATGCTGCTGGACACGTGATGAAGGTCATGTGTCTGTCGCTTCTTTCTGTAGAGAATTTCTACCAATTTGGATTTATGATAACCGCGTTTCTGCTGTTTAGAGTTGCAGTTTCCTGGTATGTTGCAAATATTGGATGATCTGTGATAGACAATGCCCCGAGCCGGATTAAAAGTGCACAGGTCCCTGGGCCCAGAGTGTTCCAGGGGCCCCGTTCTACAACATAACTTTGATACACTGTGAAATGTCATTTCTAACATCTCTCAGCCAGTGGTACCAATAGCAATACACTAGACACTGTCTGGCTTTGATGTACATCTTATTTCAAGTACAAACTGCTGGTGTATGCCCTACATGGGCTCCACATGGGCGCCCAATGGGTGTGGGCCCCTGGGCCCATGTCCTTCGGATAATCTAGCCTTGACTATGCCGAGCAACTATGAGCACTCGAACTCATGCGGTGATAGAACTGGACTGTGAACTGGATGCCAGTCTGGCTCGAACTGGCAGGCTGGAAGCAGTTCTGGAGCTCTTCCGTGGGTGGGAGACATCATGGAGAAGCTGATGCTTAGTTTGGGGGAAACTGACCTCCGATTCGGCTGTTTCTGAGTCCGACTGAGACAAGTAGGACCAAAACAAAGCTGTTATCTGAGTCTGGCTCCCTGCACTGGCCTTGGCAAGCTGGTTATCAAATCTCCTGGAATGATTTAGGGGTGAGAAAATCAAATCAAATATTGGGAATTTGTTTTGCTTCACAATTTTAAAATCGATTTTTTTGTTAATAAAATTGATTTTTTCCCCCCAAATACATAAAATTAAGTGTTTGTTCCACCCCCTGCTTCACAGCATCTTGATTTTCTCTGCCCGCAACGCCGGCTGGTATAGCTGTAAATTTGCAACTAAAGTTACTTCATAGAGTTTCTTCAATCAGATCAGATTAACTTTTGTGAGTGAATCATAATAATAATAATAAACATTTTTTCAGATTATTCTGATTCATCTTTATCGTACATTTTATCCTAATTTTAAAGATGGTTAACCCTGATTGAGTAATAAACAGAATGCAAAAAGCATCTTTTTACCCCTGAATGTTGTTGTTCTCAGGAACATGTGACATATGCACAAATTATGAAAATTGGCCATTTTATCTTAAGGCTGTATTTTTCAGAAAGAATAAAACCCTTAGAGAGAAAAGTTTTCTGCTGCTACAAGCTCTGATGTATTTCTCTTTGGGGAAAATACACCGGTTTGTTTTCAATCTAAAGCAAAAAGAAAAAAGACTCAAATCTCACCAACAGCAGCAAAACACTTCACTCACCGCCGGCTTCTTTGTGGCGTTAGCAACCGGTTCCTGAGCCTTCTTCTTCTTCTCCTTCTTTTTCTCCTTGTCGCCGTACGTTCCCTTCATCTTGCTGATGACTTCTGAGTCAGTCTTGGCGTACTGTATCCTCTGGATGACAACAGGACATAAGTGAGATAAAGCTGCAATAATGAATGTGAGTAGCACAGCAGCAAGCAGCATCTTCAGCGTACCATGGGCTTGTTATAGAAGGGGAAACCCTGTAGCTGCCTCAGTGCGTTGGTGGCAGCGGCCAGCTCTTTGAAGATGACGAAGGCCTGTCCCCTCATCCTTTCCGTCTTCATAGCCACAATGTTGAGTACCTGTCCGAACTGAGAGAAGAGCGCGTAGAGCGAACGCTTCAGCTCTGCAGGATGAAGACGAGAGGAAAAGATTAATGTGAAACGGGTTGCTGAAGACCAGCACGGCATCACAGGAGGGATAAAAAAAAGTCAAAGATGATAAATAAGGAAATTTTAACAAATAAATGAGCAAAAATAAAACCATCCTCAATCTGTATTTATACTGAATTATATTTAAATAGAATGGAGATTTTCTTTCATGTGTGCAAGTTGTTTCACGTTCTTCACACTTTTCTACATTTTTTAATACTTGTTATTATTACCTATAGATACACACTGATCAAATTCCAATTTCTGCCGACATTAATATTTTCAAACACCAAATCAGTTTATCTGAGCAGCATTACCATTTAGCATACCATCACTGCTGTTGGTGTATAAGGTTTCAGTAGGTTGCAGTAAACCACACATTCATTCTTAATTTTTAAAAAAAAATCAACTGATTAAATTAATACATTTCAAATCTTTTCAAATTGATGTGAAAAAAAACAAAAAACATCAAAAGTAAGTCAAAGAAAATGTTTGTTGCTGCTTCACAAAGCTAACAGAAACAAAGTTTGTTCTAATCTAGCTTTTTTAATTAAGGGTTCAAGAAAATGTGTTGAAAGGGAGCCCAGAGTTCTCTGAATAACCTGGGAACATTTGATAGTATAATATCTGTAATAGTATCAACATTTTGTATAACAATATATTACTCAGAAGCACTTTGTCGATTTTTTAAGTAATTTACTGTATATGTAAACTAACTGTGGTTCATTTAACTGCAATTGAACTTTATCTGTTTTTGGTCAATATTTTCTAGAAAAATCTTAAGCACTTAAATTTATTTATATGGATGTAAATATTAAAAGGATAACAGTAAAAGCATACTTACTTTTGATAAGTACTTTGAAATCAAAAACTGACATATCTTCTTTAACTATTTGAGATCTTTACTGATAAGGCAGATGTATTGATCAGGTCAATGCAAAACAGATCCAAGTTACTGACAAGCTACATGAGCAAACGCAGCTCATTCTCATCAGGCAGGTTGGTGCATGTGTACAGAAATGTTGTGTCCAAACTACAAAAACTGAATAAAAAATAATACTTAGATGAACTGAATTAGTTATATACTTGAGCACTGTAGAAAATATTGCGTAAACCGAACCTGCATAATATTCATAATTTGTAAATACAAGACCACAAGAGCAGGATCTGTGAGGTGGATCTGGCCTTTTACCCCCAAAATCTAACCCATGAATCACGTCAATGTTGGAGCCCAATATCAGTATCTGATCAGATCAAACTAATTATTATACTATTACAAAGCCTTTGTTTAGTCATTCAACTCATCCTGGTATTTTCTTGAATTGTTTTTCATTTTATTTCTTGAATATGTCCATGTTTAGTGTTAGTTCCTGTTCGTTGTCATTTTTCCCTCTAGGGTTGGCTCGCCATCAATCATTTCAAGAAAATTAAAGAGCTAAAAATAACTCAATTACATAAAAATAAATGAACAAACATGATTTTTTTTTTTGTGGGATTATCATCATATCCAAAATTTTAAATAAGTAAAAATAAGCTTTTAAACTGTTTTTTCTCTGCATTTCTACATGACGTTTATTTCATTGTGTAAATTTACCCTTTTATTGGTACTGCTATTGTTTAAAAAGTTAAACCAGTTGATTATCACATAACATTTTTTATTTTTCTTGGTCTCCTCACAAGACATTAAATGTAGCTGGGGTGGAAGTACCGGTAGTAATATTCTACCTCTACTTTGAAAAAAATTAAAAAAAACAAAACTGTGCACAGATCTGAGAAATTAGGCCAACACTTTCCATCCAAATGAATCAATCTAAGATCTCAATTATATTGTTTATCAGAACTCACCTTCTTTCTTGATCTTATCGTTGATGTTGTTGATATAAATTGTGTGGTTTGGTCGAATATCCATGGTTGAGTCTGTAGAAATGAGACATTAGGACATTCATTACCAGCACTTCGGAGCACTAAAAATATTCCTGAAATACTTTCAAACCATCCATTTTCTTAACCGCTTAGTCCAGTTCAGGGTCGCAGGAAACTGGAGTCTATCCAGCGATCACTGGGTAAGAGGCAGGGTACATCCTGGACAGGTCACCAGTCCATCACAGGGCCACACAGAAACAAACAACCACTGACCTTCATTCCTATGAATAATTTAAAATTCCTAGAAATAATAATAATAATAATAATAATAAAAATATTAAGTTTGTGATCCAACAGGTAACTGACTAACAGAGTTTTAAGTTATTTAATAGTATCAATTCGTGTTCATGTTGCTCAGATAAGCTTTCAGCTCTTTGGGAATCACCTTGTTGCGGCTAAAATATTGTCTTCCGTCTGTTAAACTCTCAGCTTTGCAAGTTTTGACAGATGAAACTAAAGAAATGGGAACAAATGACGAATCACTGTATCCAAGTAACTTAAGATGAAGATAATATGATTTCTTTTCGGTTTTTGGGTGAGGACTTTTTGTCCACCTGACACGGTAGGAAGTTCATTTCCACATGTCTAACTGCCCTTAAACTTAAAAACTTAAATGAAAATATATAAGTTCTTCATGAGAAGCGTTTTCTTCCTTAATTATCATAATGAGTTAGGAAAGAAAATGGGCTTTAATGTTCCGGAGTGGTACGCACTATAATAGTTAAAATTGCCCAAATTAAAACCTGAACATGTCTTTAAGATGGATTATAAGGTTTAGATCCATTCCCAACATGTTTAATTTAAGTTTTGATTGAGTTTTCAGTCTGACTTCATGTTAGCTGACGTTAGCTTCACAATTATCAGCCTCTCATTCATAATGTTAGCTTTGTGGCTAACACCTGTAAAGCTACGCATCTACAGAGGACTTTCGGAAGTCCACATTTAAGTCCACCACGCGGACTTAAATGTTCAACCAGTCCTACTTTAGTTTATCGGACAAACTACAGGCTGTCAAAAGTGGTTCTATCGAAAATAAATAAAAACAAAACTGACCTGTTCTGTTCTCACGCTGCTCATATGTGAACAACAGGAAGGATAGTACTGGCGCCGGCTGCTGCTTTATGGAAATCTGCTCTTTGTCGCCACCAGCAGGCCTGGAGGAGAACTGCAGGCTCAGCGGTCTGGCTTTCCATTCACAATCTGGAGGAGTGACAAAATGTTCATTCATTCATTCATTTTCTGAACCGCTTAATCCAATTCAGGGTCGCGGGGAAGCTGGAGCCTATCCCAGCTGTCTTTGGGCGACAGGCAGGGTACACCCTGGACAGCTAGCCAGTCCATCGCAGGGCGTGACAAAATATCTTTTTTAAAAAACAAGTTTTATTGATAAAGTGGAAAACAAAACAAAGAACATGTCCTTAGTTATACTTGATTAGATCTGACCTGGACAAAGAACAGATATCAGACGTCATATATACTGTATAAATATAAATACTGAAATAAACATATAACAAGGATTAAACAACATAACAATTATACCAGGAGAAGAACACAGCTACAGCTAAAATTAAAACAGTTTATAAATGTATTATGGGATCTAATGGCTTTGAGGTGATTGCTTTTGAATCAAATCACAACAGTGCACAACACAAAGTGCTTTACAAGATAAAATAAAGTCATAAGGATTCAAACTAACAGTGGATAACAAGGCATTTAAAAATAATAAAGACACAAGCTTGAAGATAATAAATGTATAATTTTATTTATTATAATAGGTTGTTTACTGTGTACGAATCTGCATTTATGAATGTGGAACTTTGCTAAGAAAATTACCAGGATTATAACACACAATCAGCTTTTATTAAAAAAAATAAAAAATAAAAAAATTTTAAAAAAAGAAAAGTTTCCCATTTTTGGGTGAAATCATGATAAACATTAGTTTGGATGAAGGTGGTCATTTTCCATAATTTCCTAGAGAAAACATAATTCCAAAACAGGTGAGAGAAAACTTTAAGATGAGAACTGCAAAGTAACAAGAGTGACAAAAACATAGTATATGAACTCTCACAGAGGAAGATTACAAAAGTGTTACAAAGCACAGTTATCTACACACAAACATGAACAAACTAATGAACTAATGAACACAGAGAAGAGACTGTGTGTGTGTGTGGGGGGGGGGGGGGGGGGGGGGGGGCAGTGAATAGGATGACACCCTGATGACATCCCTTCTCTTTCATGCTGGTGAATGGGTTGGACCAATTTACCAACGGAGTGACCTTTTAATTTTATTTTTGCTTTTGTACAGGACTTTTGTACAGGATTTTGAGCTTCACAAACGCAAGTCGACTGATTACCCTTTCATAGCAGACTATCCTGGTGGCAACACAGCCTAAATCAAATGTTTTTGTGCAAAATCTCTGCATATTTGTAAAAAAAAAAAAAAAGAAAAAAAACCCACACCTACCAGAAAACCTCTGACCCCGCCCATTAGCATTTTTCGAAGGTCTGGTATGAGTGTTTCGTATTCTCCATCAGTTCTCTTCAGACTTTACTGTAATTTGATCAACTGGCTCCATTTCATTGATCAGACTGATTGAAGCCAGTCTGGTTTAGACATGATTGCAAGGCTCCACTTCCAATAAAGGACAACTGTTTTAATCAGATTTTTTTCAGACTGCTTCAAGAGTCGGCTCAGGGAGAGAGTCCCCCTCCCTGAGCCGTCACCTTATCGTGGTGGAAGGGTTTGTGCGTCCCAAAGATCCTAGCAGCTATGTTGTCGGGGGCTTTATGCCCCTGGTAGGGTTACCCATGGCAAACAGGTGTCTAGGGGAGGGACCAGACCAAGCACGGCTCATAGACCTCTACGATGACGACCAACCTGGACATGAATGTTCCCTTGCCCGGACGCGGGTTACCGGGACCCCCCTCTGGAGCCAGGCCTGGAGGTGGGGTACGAGAGCGAGCGTCTGGTGGCCGGGCCTTCGCCCATGGGGCCCGGTCGGGCTCAGCCCGAAAGGGTTACATGGGCCCCACCTCCCGTGGGCTCACCATCTGCGGGAGGAGCCGTAGGGGTCGGGTGCAATGTGAGCTGGGCGGCAGCAAGGGGCGGGGACCGTGGTGGTCCGATCCCCGGCTGCAGAAGCTGGCTCTAGGGACGTGGAATGTCACCTCTCTGGTGGGGAATGAGCCTGAGCTTGTGCGCAAGGTTGAGCGGTTCCGGCTAGATATAGTTGGACTCACCTCGACGCATGGCTTGGGCTCTGGAACCAGTACTCTCGAAAGGGGCTGGACTTTCTTCCACTCTGGAGTTGCTCATGGTGGGAGGCGCCGAGCAGGTGTGGGCATTCTCATCAGCCCCCAGCTTGGTGCCTGCACGTTGGGGTTTACCCCGGTGGATGAAAGGGTAGTTCCCTCCGCCTCCGGGTGGGGGGACGGGTCCTGACTGCTGCGCCGAACAGCAGTTCAGAGTACCCACCCTTTCTGGAGTCCTTGGAGGGAGTGCTGGAGGGTGCTCCTTCTGCGGACTCCATTGTTCTGCTGGGGGACTTCAATGCTCACGTGGGCAACGACAGTGAGACCTGGAGGGGAGTGATTGGGAGGCATGGTCCCCCCCCTCTGAACCAAAATGGTGTTTTGTTATTGGACTTCTGTGCTTGTCATGGATTGTCCATAACGAACACCATGTTCCAACATAAGAGTGTCCATATGTACACCTGGCATCAGGATTCCCTGGGCCGCAGTTCGATGATCGATTTTGTAGTCGTATCGTCGGACCTGCGGCCACATGCCTTGGACACTCAGGTGAAGAGGGGGGTGGAGCTGTCAAGTGATCATGATGATGGTGAGTTGGATTGAGGAGGAGCAGTATGGTTTTCGTCCTGGTTGCGGAACAGTGGACCAGCTCTATACACTCTTTGGGGTACCGGAGGAGGCATGGGAGTTTGCCCAACCAGTCTACATGTGCTTTGTGGACCTGGAGAAGGCCTTCGACCGTGTCCCCAGGACCGGGGGCTCCTGTGGGGGGTACTCTGGGAGTATGGGGTACCGGACCCCCTTGTACGAACTGTCCGGTCCCTGTACGACAGGTGTCAGAGCTTGGTTTGCATTGCCGGTAGGAAGTCGGATTCGTTTCCGGTGAGGGTTGGACCCCACCAAGGCTGCCCTTTATCACCAATTCTGTTCATAACTTATATGGACAGAATTTCTAGGCGCAGCCGAGGTGTTGAGGGGATCCGACTTGGTGGCCTCAGGATTGGGTCCCTGCTTTTTGCGGATGACGTGGTCCTGTTGGCTTCATCTGGTCGTGATCTCCAGCTCTCGCTTGAGCGATTCGCGGCCGAGTATGAAGTGGCTGGGATAAGAATCAGCACCTCCAAATCTGAGACCATGGTCCTCAGTCGGAATAGGGTGGATTGCCCTCTCCGGGTCGGGAGTGAGGTCCTGCCTCAAGTGGAGGAGTTTAAATATCTCGGGGTCTTGTTCACGAGTGAGGGAAGGATGGAGCGCGAGATCGACAGACGGATCGGTGCGGCGTCTGCAGTAATGCGGGCTCTGCGCCGGTCTGTCGTGGTGAAGAAGGAGCTGAGCCAGAAGGCGAAGCTCTCGATTTACCAGTCGATCTACGTTCCTACCCTCACCTATGGTCATGAGCTGTGGGTCGTGACCGAAAGAACGAGATCTCGTATACAGGCGGCTGAAATGAGTTTCTTCCGCAGGGTGGCCGGGCTCACCCTTAGAGATAGGGTGAGGAGCTCTGTCATCCGGGAGGGGCTCAGAGTAGAGCCGCTGCTCCTCCGCATTGAGAGGAACCAGTTGAGGTGGCTCGGGCATGTGGTTAGGATGCCTCCTGGACGCCTCCCTGGTGAGGTGTTCCAGGCACGTCCCTCCGGGAGGAGACCCCGGGGAAGACCCAGGACACGCTGGAGGGATTATATCTCTCGGCTGACCTGGGAACGCCTCGGGATCCCCCCGCAGAGTTGGCAAATGTGGCTGGGGAGAGGGAAGTCTGGGCTT
The DNA here is from genome assembly GCF_933228915.1 of Telmatherina bonti. Taxonomy (NCBI): domain Eukaryota; kingdom Metazoa; phylum Chordata; class Actinopteri; order Atheriniformes; family Telmatherinidae; genus Telmatherina; species Telmatherina bonti. The sequence continues at coordinate 16,728,368 of NC_136621.1, read as the reverse complement.
CCCTGCTTAGGCTGCTGCCCCCGCGACCCGACCCCGGATAAGCGGCAGAAGATGGAGATGGAGATGGAGATGCTTCAAGAGTCCTGATTTATATATATATATATATGTATATACACACATATATATGTACAGGAACATTTGTGCAGAACATGGACTGGAGAACCCTAAGTCCGAGTGGGAAACTCCCCCCAAGGTGGTGGAGAATGGCTAAGATCCTCTGGGACTTCTTCCAGATCCGTACAGGTAAAATGGTTGTGGCCAAGCAACCAGACATCGTGATCACGGATAAGCAGCAGAGGAAAGCCGTGGTGATCGATGTATCCATCCCCAATGATGGAAATATCAGGAAAAAGGAGCATGAGAAACGAGAGAAGTACCAAGGCCAAGAGGGAACTGGAGAAGGCCTGGAGGGTGAACGCAACAGTAGTACCCATAGTGATCAGAGCACTGGGGGGCGGGGGCCGTGTCCCCCACAATGGAGAAGTGGCTCCAACAGATACCTGGTGAAACATTAGACAAATGTCCTTCTAGAAAAGCGCAGTCCTAAGAACAGCTAAGATACTGCATAGGAGATTGAGAGATGAACAGCCACCTAACCTACCCTTGGGAGAAAGGAGTGGTGGTGGTGAGGGGAGGATTTAGTGTGTATATTATATATACATATATATATATATACACACACATACACAAACGCGCACACACACACACACACATATATATATATATATATATATATATATATATATATATATATATATATATATACACACACATATACATGCATATATATATATATATATATATATATATATATATATATATATATATATACACACATATGCATGCATATATATATATATTTATATATATACACATATACATGCATATATATATATATATATTTATATATATACACATATACATGCATATATATATATATTTATATATATATACACATATACATGCATATATATATATATTTATATATATACACATATACATGCATATATATATATATATATATATATATATATACACATATACATGCATATATATATATATATATTTATATATATATACACATATACATGCATATATATATATATATTTATATATATATACACATATACATGCATATATATATATATATTTATATATATATACACATATACATGCATATATATATATATATTTATATATATATACACATATACATGCATATATATATATATATATATATATATATATATATATATATATATATATATATATATATATATATATATATATATATATATATATATATATATATATATACAAAAACTAAAAACTGTTTTTTCCACCTGGACTGCAACATTTGCAGTATTTAGTCTACTTTGGTCCCTTAGAGGCTTCCATAATGTTTTTATCAGCTGATCCCGCTGCTGCTCTTAGTTCAGCTAAAATGCTAACAGGCTCCGCAGTAACTAAACAAGGACCATGGATATAGACCGGTTTGTGGCAGGACAACGACGCAGCGCCACCGGGCCTTGATATCCTATTCACGCTGGCCACCCCCCCTCTCCCGCCCGCTATCAGTGTAGTTTGGTCTGCAGTCAGCAGGTTATCTTTCCGACTTTTGCCCTCTTTTTCCCCACTGTGACTCCTGCTATCCTGTTAGCATCAGAGCTAGTTAGTTTGTATAAAGCACGGTTCCGCCGGAGCCGAACTAACGGGAACGGACCGCGGAGGGATGTACAATGGCCTCGGTTCGGGTGGCTGTGCGGGTCAGGCCCATGAACAGGCGGTGAGTTTAAGATATTAATGCGTTTCTGTGTGTTTTTCTCTCTGCGTTTTCAGTGTGTTTTGGTGATTTCAGCAGGTGTTCAGAACACCGGGACAGATGTCGTTTAGCTGCGGTGATCCTAAGCTGTCTGTCAGGAATTCATACACTTCAGCGATTCGCCTGAAAGTTTTACCCAGAATAAAATCACAAACATTTGTAAGTGGGAAAATTTCACCACCCGAGACTAGTTTGTCCAATTCTTATTAGCCGGAGAGGGACGACGCCGAAGTCTGGGACGCTTAAAGGGCGATTCCGCTGCTTTTGTGCGGACCGTCGGTCTTGAAGGTCCTGCTATGAAACGGAATCACCCACACAGGCTTTTGTAGAAGATTTCTGTCGAAATCTGCTTTTAAAAAAATGAATAAAAAGGACCTAATCTAAGGTGGTTAAAGTAATTTTTATATCCAGTATGAGTCAAAACATTCAGTCCAGTTGTAAGGAACTTAAAAATTAGTGGGATTTTTGGTCCCTTCAAATTTATTCTTCATCTCAGTCTGAACCGTTTTTCTTTTGGTAGTCTTCAGAAATACTTCTGCAGGATCCTATAAAGATTTTTGAAAGCTCTTCTTTTGATGTTTGTGTCTTTTTGTTTCATTCTTTCACACTGCCTCAATAAATGTGAAAGTCTGGATAGGATCCATCCCTCTATCAGACCTGTTAAGGTCCGGTTTAGATAGGATTCATCCCTCAGTCAGACCCATTGAGACCTATCGAGGTCTGGGTTCTGGATAGGATCCATCTTTTCATCAGAGCTGTTGCCACCGATATCAGTCCAGTTCTTGTGTCATGTATCTCAGTCTTCAGGGATGTCCAGTTCCAGTCCTCGAGGGCCACAATCCTGCAGGTTTTCCATGCATCCCTGTTCCAACACACGTGACTCAAACTAATCACTCATTGTGCGGAACTTCATTGGTTGTTGGATTCATTAAATTGAAGCCACGTGTGTTGGAACAGGGGTATTTTGGAAACCTACAGGACAGCAGTCCTCGGGGATTTGACTTTGGGTACCCCTGCTTTACTTCCTTAAGAATGGCTGCTTGACAGCTGTTATTCCATTTCTGCTGCAGCTTCAGGCAACAGTGGATCAACTGAATGTCCAAATACATCTCGCAGGTCCTGGTTTAAGTGTTTGTCCTGCTATAAACTGTGTTTTTAGGCTCTTTATGTTGCAGATGACTGGTTGGTGTCTGGATGCTTGACACGGTGATGCATCATTAGGGGCCCAGATTTATTTTCTAAAAAGTAAATCTTTCTCTAATCCTTCCACACAAATGAAAAATAAATTTTACTTTATTTTTATATTTAGTTGTCACAGCCTGAAAGTTGTTGCATGTTTCCTCAACTAATCTGGATTTATTCTCATCAGTTGTCATTCATTTCTCAAAGGTCACCAGACCTTCTCAGGTTTGTCCTAAAAAATAGAAAATCCTTCTGATTTACCAGTTAAAACAGCCTTAAAGTGACTTTTATTTAACTTATTTATAAAAAATCTTTTCAGTTTGTTTTTCGCTCTTGGATTTAAAAAAAATTAACAAAGGGCAGAAAACAGAAACATTAAAGCAAAAATAGGAATATAATAAAATGCGTGTGCATGCGTGCATGATGCATGTGTGTTTGATTATGGTTGCTGATGACATCAGTTGAAAAAGGGGGGAAAAACTGGGAGAACAGAAAAAAAATTAAACGAAGCAAAAACAGACTTAAAGCTAACACAGGTGCATTATTTCCATCTCAGCGTGACATTGATCAGGACTTTGTCCATTCATTTTCCATTTCATTAAGACACAGAGAGAACATCTGAAATATTTCTCATCCAGCCAACAGTTTTGGGTTTTCAGAGATGTTTAAAAGGTCACAGGATTACAGATTTATGATATTTTATTAATGTATTCATTCATTTGAACATATAACTTTGTTTTTACTGTGTAGCTGTTTAGTTTGGCGTCTGTTGTTTCTCAAAGACCAATCATTTTGTTTTGTAGATGGAGCCTGATGTGAGTCTGTTTGTGGTTTTTTTTTTTTTTTCCCCCCTTTCATGCTTTGTGTTTTATAGTTAAATTTAAAAATGTGCTAAATTTAAACAACAAGGTAAAAGCAGTGACAGATTAAAAAAACTTGTAGATTTTTAAACTACATTTGTTTTGTTTGAATTCTGAAGCATTGTTTGGGTTTTGGGAAATGTGAAACTGTAAATGTTTTATGGCATAGAGAAAACAGATTTTGAGGCTATCAGCAACTTGGAGGCAAAGACGAGTCAGACTGTAAATAAAAGGGTGAAACCGAAACCTGCTCTGCTGCTGTGACCTATGTCCGTCCTGCATGTTGACGCTGATCCTGCATTATGTTGCATAACAACATTGATAACATGCTCCTCTGCTGCGTTTGAGGCTCCTGTGGTGGTTTCAGGTGCTGCTCAGACATTTTTGGCGCTGCTGAGTCTCTGAGTAAACAGGGTGTTGTTGCAGCAGCGTGCTGAGTAAACACCATGTCCCATTGGACTTGACATGAGCGGGATTTTCTCTCAGAACATCTCGCACTTTAAAGCTACTCATTTTACACAGACGTTAAATATCTTATTTTTACCCCATCGTTTCTTCTTCCTCTTCTTTACTGCCACCGTTGGGACATTAAAATGTGCTCAATAAAAAGCAATAAATGTAGATTTATCTTCGATGTTTGGACCTCCAGTGTGGACAGTATTGAAGACATAAAACATGTGTCTGAACTGAATAAATATTCAGAGGATGGTTTGTATTAAAATCAGGGGTTTGTGTATTTCCATGTGTTACATTTGAATGAAGGGGTGTGTCCACCTGAAATGGCATTGGCTTGTCATGTGACATGTTTACATGTCAGTGCTTCCACACAAACCCCAAAACTTTTACCATTGGATAAAAAAAAAAGAAAAAAAAAAAGAAGAATTTACTCAACATGGAGTGAAACTTCCACCATACAGACTGGAAACGCTACCAGTACTGGAAACACCGTAGTTCATGCCAGGTCTGTTGTAGGAGACAATATGTGCTTATTAATTTGTGTTTTAGGTTTTTTAGAAGAAGGTTTTGTTTCAAATGACCAAATAATTATAAAACAGCACAAACAGAAAACAGAGGTTTGTTGTTGTTTTTGTTGTTGTCATGCTGTTTGCGGCTGTAAACGGGGAATGTAACATGACAGACATCATCATTGACACAAGATCCCAGTTCACGTTTACATGGAAAGGATTCACTTTGCATTTCAAGGAAATGTCACAGTTCTGACCTCGATTTTAATCCTTTGCTGTCTCAGCTGCCCGAAATTCTGTTACCATGGAAACAACAGGACCAAACTCAACACGCTCATTGTGTTGATACTGCTGATGCCAACAAAAGTTAGCATGGTGTTAGAGCTGCTCATCTTCCTCGTCTTCTTTCTCATTTTGCTCTTGGTCTTGTTCGGAATAAAAAAAGGTTATTCTTCCGATTTTTTTAAAATTTATTTATTTATTTTTTTCCTGCACTACCTGTTCTTTTTTTTTATCGCTCCTTCCTCTTATTCTTTCTGTTTACTTTTTTTCCATCTTTTTTCCTCACTGTCTCCTGTGGTTGCTGCAGCATCGTGGTGATGTTTTATGGTTGGAGAACCATCCGCTGTTGTCGTCTTGTGTCTGTGTATTTATAGCAAATCATCTGATTAAATTTGAAACACCCAAATATTTTTAGAAATCTATAAAAAATTCCTTTAGTTTATTCACAGTTTAGTGTCATTACTTCAAGCAGAACGACTAACAGTCTCTTTTCTTTTTGTTTTAAGTCTGAAGAGAATCTTTACACAAAGATGTCTGCTCTGAGATGTGTGTGTAGTTAATGTTTCTGATCTCTTCCAGGGAGAAGGACCTGACTGCCAAATGCATCATCAAGATGGAAGGAAGCAAAACCTCCATCACCAACATAAAGGTATGTTTCTTCCTGCTTAAGAGGAACCAGCAAGGTGATTTCTGGATCATCAGACCTTAATAGTTTGTTTTTTTGTGTGTGTTTTTAAGATCCCTGATGGCGTCACAGGAGATTCGATGAGGGAACGAACCAAAACCTTCACGTACGACTTTTCTTACGACTCTGCAGACTGTAAGAGCTCCAACTTCGTCTCTCAAGAAAAGGTGAACGTTTGTACGAGTTAGTCATGAAATCTGGTACTCTCCAGATGTTTGTTTGTTTGTTACTGGCTTAACCTTCATCATCCTCTTCAGGTTTTCAGAGATCTGGGCTCCGACGTGCTGAAGGCGGCTTTTGAAGGCTACAACGCCTGTGTCTTTGCCTACGGTCAGACCGGCTCTGGGAAGTCCTACACCATGATGGGAACTCCGGTAAGATGACAGATGTAGAACTACTGACCCTATCAATTTCTGAGGGAGTGATCAGTTATTGATCTTCCTCCAACACATCCAAAACAAATTTGACGTCAGAAATAAATCAGTTTGTTCCAGAAGTCTGATGAACCCTTAAAACTGGACCAGACGTCTCGGAGCATTATGACTTACATCACCAGGTTCTTAGGAACGGTGGTGTGTTACTGTTGGGGAGAAATTATGACGGGATAGTTTATCTTTTAGGTGATGTGTGGAACTTTTCCAGGCATTTATATCATGTCCAGGAGGTTTACAATCCAACCACAAAATGTAGTTTATATTCAGACTCCATATGGTAAATCCACAATGATCTATAATAAAACTATTAGTTATGGTGATCTCTATCAAGTCTGTCGCAAAGGGAGAACTACTTTGACCTGAAAATGATGATGATGAAGCGACTTCTGTCAAACTTTCCACTAATAAATCAATATGGAGATGGTTATGTCCCATCAGGTGTAAGATCAGCAAGTGACCGGAAAATGTAGTGTGTGTTTAAAATAAAACAAAAACCAAAATAATGATCCTTCATGGCTGGACTAAAGCCGAGAAGATGTTTTTTTTTGTAGCTGGAACTGGAGGAAAAGTGTAAATATGTAAACTTTCTGTTGTGTGTTTGTTTCTGTCAGTATTTTTTCCTGTAAAAAGCCAAGACTTGAGAGACTTGTATGCAGATGAGAGAAGACTTTGTTACCGGTCTGTTTCTGTAAAATACTCCTAGTAATCAATTCTGATGTTCCTCTCATGGTTTCAGGGGGATGCAGGTCTGATCCCGAGGATCTGTGAGGGTCTGTTCAGTCGCATCTCAGACGCCATGCGACGGGACGAAGCTTCATTTCGAACAGAAGTCAGGTGGGTTTCACCTTTAATCAGGCACACCTTCCTCTTCATTCCTGGAAGATTTTGCTCCATAGTGGCATGACGGCATCACACAGCTGTGGCAGATTTGTCTGCTGCACATCCATGATGAGAATCTCCTGTTACCCCACATCTGAACTGGATTGAGATCTGGTGACTGTGGAGGCCATTGGAGTAGAGGGAACTCACTGTCATGTTGAAGAAAGCAGTTGGAGATGGTTTGAACTTTGTGATGTATTGCTTTGTATTGCTGGTAGTATCCATCAGAAGATGCTTTGCTGTGGTCATAAAGGGCTGGACAAGGTCAGTAACAATATTCAGGTAGGCTGTGGTGGTGAAACCATCCCACATTGGAACCAAGGGGCCCAAAGTGGGACAAGAAATTAGACCCTCCTTAGATCAACAGTCCAGGCTGAAATGTTCATCCAAGGCATGATGGATCCATGCTTTTCGATCAGAAAACATTTTTTTCATCTTCTGTTGTCCAGTTTTGGTGAGTGTGTGTAAATTGTAGCTTCAGTTTGTGTGGGCCGCTGTTGATGGAGCCCCTCTGCTTTAAGGCTGGATGTGTTGTGTGTTCAGAGATGGTATTCTGCTTACCAGTGCTTCTTCGATTTCTTATTGCCTTTCGGTCATCTCCAACCAGTCTGCACATTCTCCCACTGACAACCAGCAAGACATTGTGATCCAGAAAACTGCAGCTCACTGCTTATTTTCTCTTTTTAGATCATTCTCTATAAACCCTGGAGATGGTTGTGTGTGTGTCTGGAAATCCCAGTAGATCAGTAGTTTCGGAAATACTCTGACCAACAATCATAACTTGTTCCAAGTCACTTAAATCCCCTTTTTCCTTGTTCTGATCCTCAGTTTGAACTTCAGCACGTCACCTTGACCATGTCTACATGACTAAATGTATTAATTCGCCGTAATGTGATTGGCCAACTCAGTGTTTGTGTTAACAGGAACTTGAACAGCTGCACGGTGAGAGTATGGACACAGTAATATTAATGTTTATCTAAGTTTATTGATTTATTTATTTCATGCAAGTATAACTATGTTCAGTGGGAGCAGTCTGGGCTGGGTGGTGATAAGGGGAACATCTGGAAACTTGTCATGAACTGAAGTTAAAGTGTTAGATTATGACCATATATGGAGAAGAGGAAGTTTTCTTCATATCAGAGTGTTTAGTTTGAAGTTTTTTCTGACTGTGTCCTTCAGAGCAATAAATGCTGATCTGGTTTGATCTGGTCTAATGACTCACTATAACCTGGTCTGTGCCTTCAGCTACCTGGAGATCTACAATGAGAGAGTTAGAGACCTGCTTAGGAGGAAGTCCACCCAGACCTACAACCTGAGAGTTCGGGAGCACCCAAAGGATGGACCTTATGTTGAAGGTAAAAAGCTCCTGCAGGTGGAGGAGCTGCTGGGGGAACTTTATCATGATTTTGTCTGTGGATCTTTGTGTGTTCACACTGTTGTTGCTCCCTCTGGTCAAATTGTCCAGACTAAACATGGGGAAGCAGCATTTAGCTGTTACGCTGCAAACAAGTGGAATAATCTGCCAGTGGAGATTAAACTTGCACCAAATGGTGGAAACTTTTAAATCCAGGTTAAAAACATTTATTTTCTCATGCGCCTATGCATGACATCTGCACAGTAACGTTTACTTAATTCTGCTTTTAATTATTTTAATATAATTTATGATTTTATTATGATTTTGTTATTTTTATTTTCTTTATGCTTTTTTTCTGTAATGCTTTTAATGTTTCATGTAAAGCACCTTGAATTGTCTTGTACATGGAAGGTGCTATACAAATAAACTTGCTTTGCCTTCTGATCTCAGATCTGTCCAAACACCTGGTCCAGAACTACAACGACGTGGAGGAGCTAATGGAGGCAGGGAACATCAACCGCACCACTGCCAGCACGGGCATGAATGATGTCAGCAGCCGCTCACACGCCATATTCACCATCAACTTCACTCAGGTCAGAGATGCCTCCCGAGACGGAGCAGACTTCATGAAAACTTTTCAGCTTCTCATGAATCAGTGACGAAATGAAAAGTCTTCCATCAGGCCAAGTTTGACGCGGAGATGCCAAGTGAGACGGTCAGTAAGATCCACCTGGTTGACCTGGCCGGCAGCGAACGTGCCGACGCCACTGGAGCCACCGGCGTTCGGCTGAAGGAAGGCGGAAACATCAACAAATCGCTGGTCACACTGGGAAACGTCATCTCTGCTCTGGGTGAGTGTTTCAAGCGATTGTTGAAGAAACACACCTGCTGAGTTCAGAGAAACCAGATCTTAAAATTCACATGTAACCTCTGTCACATGACGGGATGTCGTCCCCGTTATCTGCAGCAGAGGCGGAGCTGATACTCAGCTTTCATCAAACCTTTAGACCAGTGCTCTTAACCTTTTTTTGATCCAATGGCCCCCCCCCCCCCCCCTTCCGACTTTAGAGCAATGGAGATGTCTGTCTCACATCAGTGACTTAAGAATTTGGGTGAAATGTGACATGATCACATAGACTGAGGTAAACCATCAAAAGCCATCAGATATGGATCTGACATAGAATGAAACAGGAAGCAAACTGGGTTTGATGTGGATCTTTTTAAACTGGATTGGATAAAGGTCTCTTTTTTTTTTTTTTTTTTTTTTGTTTTTTTTTGTTTTTTCTTCTTCAAAGAAAAATGTTAAATGCATAAATGGAGTCATATATAGAATTGAATCTGGACCTAAATGTTTATTTTCTGCAGTCTTCGTCTTCATTTTCTTTATCCTTATTTCAAAATGAAAGAGAGATTTTTTTCAGTAGCCAATCATGCAGGCAGAAACTGTTGCCTTGGTAACCAGCATTACAAGAGATACTGGTCAGTCCAAATGGCAGGACACATCAGTGATGCTGTAGTGATGGCAGTGGTTGTCATGGTGATCTGTCCGACTTAAAAATGAAGCAACTTGGTCATGTTAAAAGCCCAGAATTCAACCTGCAGAAGGGCGGATGACGAAATCGCTGCTATTTTTTTGTTTCCATCCAGCCGACATGGCACAAGATGGCGTGAACACCAACCTGAAGAAGAAGTCCGTGTTTGTTCCCTACCGAGATTCGGTGCTGACTTGGCTGCTGAAGGACAGTCTGGGTGGGAACTCCAAGACCATCATGATTGCCAGTGAGTCCAAACACCACCAACCAATCATCAGTCCTTAGATTTTTTTTTTTTCTTCATGGTTTCCTAATCATCTGTCATGTTGCAGCCATCTCCCCTGCAGACGTGAACTACGGCGAGACGCTCAGCACGCTGCGCTACGCTAACAGAGCCAAGAACATTATCAACAAACCGACCATCAATGAGGACGGCAACGTCCGGCTGATCAGAGAGCTGCGGGCTGAGATTGCTCGACTGAAAGCTCTGCTGGTTCAGGGCAACCAGGTGAGCTGCAGCCAATGGCGACACTTAAATTTTCACCGCTATGGATCTCTTCGGTTTGCCATTAGAGGGAATAAAGGCCTCTCCCTAAAACTGATAAAAAAAAAAAAACAAAAAAAAAAACCCCACACATTCACATTTATGGCTTAAATTAATTTTAGTCCATATAAAAACTACCAAACATGTTTATATGCTCAATTTTGTAACCCTTTAAATGCCACTTGGACGACATGACACCACCTTTTGTATTTTAAAAATATATCATAATAATGTTCTAATAATGTGTGTGTGTGTGTGTGTGTGTGTGTGTGTGTGTGTGTGTGTGTGTGTGTGTGTGTGTGTGTGTGTGTGTGTGTGTGTGTGTGTGTGTGTGTGTGTGTGTGTGTGTGTGTGTGTGTGAAGAAGAAATCTTTCTGCTCTGAACACTGAGGAACATGTTTCAGGTGTTTTTATTTTGGTGTGTGGCTGAACTTCCTGTTTGTGTTTCAGATCGCTCTGTTGGACTCGCCCACCGCTCTGAGCATGGAGGAGAAGCTGCACCAGAACGAAGCCAGAGTGAGTTCCTGCCTTCATGTTGTTTTTGAAGAGGAGGAAGATGATTGGGATGAGGATGACAAATACGTAGAAAGAAAATGAGAAGTAGGATGGTTGACAGTAGGAATGCAGCCATAAACGATACCAGTGTTGACTTCCAGTGCATTCGTGGAGTGTATGTATGGACCAGCCTCCAGTTCCTACTGCATCTACCTTTTTAAAGTTCTCCACCTAGGTTTTTCTTCGTGACAGAAGTAGTCTTTGTTATTGTTTGGTTTGAGCAATTAAGAGCTGAGTCAGATGCTTACGATGCCTCTGAAAACCACTAAACAAGGTGAAACGTTCGAGACCGACTCCCATGTTAACAAAAACGACATTACAGCTGTCCTAGCTGACTACAGATTAGCCCTGCTCTCTGACCTCAATATGTCCTAAACTAAAACACTAAAGGAAAAAGCTGACCTTGTTCACCAGCGGCCGGAAGAAGTCTAAACTTTCTGCACTCGGCTTCAAACTAATAAGAACTTAACTGACCTGGAGGTGAGAAGCAGAAGCAGCAACATTCAGCTGAGTGGTTCCCCCAGGGGAACTAAACATCTACGAATCACTCAGTTCCTTCTGCAACTTCTGTAAGGGGTCTTGGGTAGGGAAATGTTGTCTGCTGCTCCAAATTGGGCTGAGCTCACAGCAGCATGACCCTCAAACCAAAGCCCAGGGATAAACTGTGACCTGTTACCAGTGACCTGGTCCAGGAGGCTAAGGGGGGAAATACGCTGCTTTACCAGGATCATTCATTCAAAGTATAAGTAGACTACTGCTGGAGGTGATCAACCAGAGGAACGAATATAGGAAAGTGATTCCCTCCTTTTATAAGATTGTATCTAAGCCATCTCTTTTGTACTCCATCAGACACAGAAACTGTCGTATCCAGTAGGACAGCTCCTGTGTATTCAGTCAGTGACTGAGGCAGAGCAATTCATCCAAGCATTTAGTAAACCGTCCTGCCTGTAAACATGATTAAATCTGGGGTTTAAAATGATCATTTTGATCTAAGATGATTTATGTTTGCTGTTATATCTACCATTTAAATTTAAGATGTAATCCAAATCATTATCAGTAGTATTGTTTAAAAAAAGTTGCTTTCTGTTATTTAAAACATTGTTTTATTTAGGGTAACAAAGTTATTTCTCATGCCACACAAAAACATGAATTTTGCATCATCTCAGTTAAAGAACGTAATTTTGAGCATGTAGGTGCTTAGTCACAGAGGTGAACCGAATCCACAAAAAAACATTTTGTCCACCATGTTTATGAAGATTTCCAGTCTTATATAAGAGGGTGTCTGCAAAATGACCCATTTTGCCTCTGGATTGGTTTTTGTTCAGTATCTGCTGATACTAAACCTCAGATATTATTGGAGATGCATAGTTGATCAGAAGATGATGATGATGATGATGACTGACCAACTAATGCCTGTGATAAAGATGAGGATTAGTAAGGAACATGAGGGAGGATGAGGATTTTAAGGATGGTGATGATGGGGAGGATGATGAATGACGGATGAAGATGGATGGTATAGAGGATTATTGACAATAATGACTGACTGAATGTAAGATGATGAGGATGAGAATAATGAGGGTGGTGGTGATGAGGATTATGTTGGACAAAAATAACTGAGGATGGATAATGAACATAAGGATGATGATGATTATTGATGGTGACGACTGAGGATTATGGTGGTTATGAAGATAAATTAGGATGATGATGATGATGATGTGGTAAGAGTGATCAGAATGATGACTTACTGGTCTGGTTACCTGGTTGTATTTTCTGCATTTGTTACCTGGTTCTGTTTTCTGGTTCTGTCTGCAGGTTCTGGAGCTGACTAAGGAGTGGACCAACAAATGGAACGAAACCCAGAACATCTTGAAGGTGAGAACTGACACATGTGATCAAGGTGAATCAGCTGTTTGTATCAGTGTGTTGAAGTTCCTGTTGATGTGTTGCAGGAGGAGACTCTGGCTCTGAGGAAGGAGGGCATCGGTGTGGTGTTGGACTCAGAGCTTCCTCACCTCATTGGCATCGACGATGATCTCCTCAGCACCGGTATCATCCTGTACCACCTGAAGGTCAAGGACTTCTTACCTCTTCATTCATACACATACAGATACATTGAAGATGTAAATTAAAGTAAATTAAATGTAATTAAAGTTAATTAAACGCTCATATTTCTTCCTCAGGAGGGACGGACGTTTGTGGGCCGAGAAGACGCGTCCACAGAGCAGGACATCAGTAAGTCCTTCTACTCATTTATTTCTTTGCAATTCACATCTAATACAAAACTGGCTTTAGGCAGGCAGTGGCAAGAGGGGGCAAGGTCCCCTTATACAAACATCTTAGACCATCAAATGAAATAGCAGAAAAAGGCACAAGCTCCCTAAGCTTTATCTCCCCTCCACATCGAGCTACGTACTGGCTGCACAGGATCTACTGCAGTGGTCAGCAACTGGTGGCCGATGGGCCCTCCAACAATAATATCTGGTCTACCAGATATTATTGATTAAAAACTGATTATTGAAGTATTATCGGTCAATGTGCAGACAGTGCTGTTGTGCTGTGTTAAAAGAACAACATGGCTCCTTCATGAATGGGCGAGCTAGAGAAAGGAGGGAGAGAGACACACAGCACATCATATGTGTTGGGATGAGAGGAAGCTGTGAGAAACTGCCTGGGAAAACTTTGCTACAAGCTTTAGCAGTAAACACCATGCAGCTCTTCAAGTTCCAACAGAGTTCTGTGTCTGGTTCACCGCTGCTGTTTGAAGTAAAGGGAGTTTACTCCGTTAGTTTTCACATAGTGGAGGCAAGAGAGCAGAACAGCATGGTTACTAAACCGTCAAAGAATTGTTACACTTCAGGACTAAAAGTACCACATGGAAAGATGAGGAAAATAACTGGTTTTGTTGGAGCTGAATGTTTATGTCCATCCATGCAGCCAGGTTCAAAGTTCAATTCCGACATCTCCCTGACTCACTTTCTCATCTACTGCTAAACAATAAGACACTCAAACCCACACAATGTTAAAAATATAATACTGTACAAAAACACTTGTGTGTGGAAGACACACAGTATACAAATAACATGTTTTACAGTTTCCATTTGAATATAATATAAGAAAATATAATTTGTATGAATACATTTATATATACAATGAAATGGAATAGAAATTTGTAGGAAAAAACAGGCTTGAGCTGTGAAGAGGTCATTTTGGCCGGGCCAAATCTAAGAGCTCTCCCAGCAGGAGCTGTGGTCTCCGGTGGGACACCCAAACTGGACAGATCTTAGGTTAGAGACCTGATGAAGTACAATCCTTTTCTTGGGAGTTGGACTCCACTAACAACAGAGTCCTATTAAGAAAACACTGAAAAACAACAAAAAATAGGTTGAAGCATGATGCCCCGTTGATTGTGGAAGGAGGAAGGATTTCTGTCTGCTCCCTCCTGTTTTTTTATTCCTAGAGCAGGCCTTGATCTAATATAATTGTCATTTAAATCATTTAGACTGCTGCTTGCTTTTAGTGGTTTTAATTCTGTTGTGTTCATGTTCTGTTATGTGAAGCATTTTCAATATTATGTATGAAATGTGCAATTTAAATAAACTTGCCTTTCCATGTATTTATTAAAAAAAAAAAAAAAAAAAAAAAAAAAAAAAAAGAATCTCAAACTGGGGCGGGTTAAAAATTGTTGGTTTTTTTGTGTTGTTTTTTTTTTTTTTTTTTTAAATACAGTTTCCATCTAAGATTGATTAAAGTATTTTTGATTTCATGTCCAAATATCATATGCAAATTAAAATAAAATACATTTTCTATTAATCAGTTTCTGGAGTTTGAAACAAAAAGGATATGCTAGAATTAAAAAGTCAATTTCTTTAATGGGTAAAAAAATTACAATTAAAACTCTCAACAGTTGTAAATTTCATACATTCAGTTATTTTTGTTTTAGTGTTTTTTTTCTTTTTTTTTTTCTTTTTACGTCATTTATTTATTTTTTTGGCTTTGTCACTGCGAGACTGGTCACTGCATTCTCAAAATTTGGTGTAAAGTTTGGTTTAAAGAAGAAATGTTCGTCAAGTATCTTTTAATGCATCTACCTGTCTGGGGCTGCATGTGACTAGAGCCTATCCTAGCAATCATATCTATAAACATAAAATAATGCTTAATTTGTGAATGGTGGATATTTTTCCTCTTTTAGTTCTTCATGGACTGGATCTTGAAAGTGAACACTGTATGTTCGAGAACCAGAATGGGACGGTGACTCTGGTGCCACTAAGTGGATCTCAATGTTCGGTTAATGGAACTCTGGTGACGGAGCCTACGCAGCTCAACCAAGGTGACAAACATACACAAAAAACAAAGAAACTAGGGCTGTTACGTCAGCAAAGTTTTTTCAAGCACCCTGCAGCTCTTGTTTGATTGAGGATCATTATGACTTGTTTAGATAGCATTTTCAGTGGCTGCTTCATGAGCTGCAAGTCACAGTGAGCCGCATGCAATGAGGAACACTGCCATAGGGCGACTCAGCCCCGTATCTGGGTTCACCAGATGAATTGTAGGCGTACTCCAGGAGCTGCGAGCTGATCGCTCTGATTGGTTGATGTCAAGCGTCAAAAGTTCAGATTTTCCATCTCTGGCTTTTGACGTGCGTCAACCTTAAACGCCGACGCTCAAAACGCGACGTGAGAAAGCTCGACGCCTCCTTGATGCACCTTCACGTAGACTTTACATGTAAACCTGCCGCTCTTGACGCTCAAAACGCATTTGGTCTGAACACACCGTAAAAGCTCTGCTGTTCTTCAAACTGACTGACTGGTTGTGTAATGTGGAGGCTGACCTGATGGTGGCAGCACAGAGTCTGCTTGTAGCTTCATGACAGATTAAAATGATGAGGAAAGTGCCACAGATAAATGCATATATATGAATAATTGATTATTTATTAAAATTGAAAATTAATATATTAATAAATAATGAATACATTTTTTAGGGTTGGGACTTGATAAAAACATCTAATTAATTAAAGGCTTTATAACCTCAAAAAGCAATATTTTCTAAATTTGAATAGATCTTTGTCGAAAACTGAATTAAGTGATAGTCACAGACATTGATATTGTAAACTTGAAGTCTGTTTATGTCTGTAAAATTGCATTTCATTTTAAAGCGGTAAAAAAAGGAAAATATCCCTTAACAGAGATCAAGTAAAAAGTGATTTTACTTTCAATAACAGCTTCAGCTGTTCTGTGACATGTCTACAACATGTTACAGTACTTTTAAGTTTTTTAATGTTTTTGTCCATACTCATTAATAGACATAAATAACTGACAGTAAACCAGGACCAGATCAGTTAGATGCAGCTTCAGTGTGGTCGTGCAGCAGAGGTGATCACCTCCTGCTCTGACTGCTGCTTGAAGCTGGATGCTGCATGCTAACAGAGAGTAAACTATACGTGTTTTCACGTTGCTATATTTATATTTTGGATGAGCTTGGGAAGTCTTCAGCTGTGTATGATGGGAGGAGTACCACAAGGCTCAGTTTGTGGACTTCTGCTTCTTTACACCAGTACTTCGTTATGATGTGCTGTTTTGTTTTAGGTAAAATTCGGCTGCATAGCAGTGAGATAAAGTCCCAAAACCTAAATTGTTCTGAAAATTGTTGCAGAATGACAAAGATGAGCTGATGCAAGTTTTATAATATGTTTTCCCCCACTAACTTGCAGTGAACTGGGGCTTCAATCAGCAATAACTGGGCAGACTGGTTATAGCCAGAGCTGAATATCTTCAGAAAGGTTTTTATCCAACTTGAATGACAATTTGTAAAGATGTAGTCAATTCATCATCGTCCTGTTAAAATTTAAACTTTATTTAAATTTAAACAAATTTACTATACAGTGCAGAGTAATAACTTTGTATAACCATGTTAATATAAACCAGTTCATAAATAATGATCTAGCTGGGCAGACCAACTGATAGAGCATCCTGGTTCTGATCCTAACAGAACCAGGACCATGATGATATTTAGGCTCAAAATGTTGCTCTTAATATTATTTCCAGTCTAACGTGTCATTGTGGCATCATTCTGGTTCCAGGTGCTGTGATTCTGCTCGGCAGGACCAACATGTTTCGCTTCAACCATCCAAAGGAGGCTGCCAAGCTGAGGGAGAAACGGAAAGTAAGTGTAGCCCCGTCTCCGATGGAGATATCTGGTGGTGCTGACTATTTATCAGCCCTCTCATCCTCTCAGAGTGGCCTGCTCTCCACGTTCAGCCTGTCCATGACGGATCTGTCCAGGTCCTGTGAGAACCTTTCCACAGTGATGCTCTACAACCCGGGGTGAGTGAACACATCCAGAAAAGCGGCAGCTGCATGTAATAATCAGCCCTGAGCTGCAGCACATCTCCCCTTAAACCATCAAACCTCAGCAGGACTCCACCTCTTCAGTTACTTTCTGCTCCTTGCTTCATTTGTGGAGCTGCTTTTAATCAAAAGTTTCAAATCTTTGATTTGGGTATCTGATTACTGCCTGACTGAAATGTTTAGTTTATTTCCTGAATCCAGAGTTTAAGCTGGAAATGAGAAGATGGATCAGTAATGTAAAGCACTTGGTTTAAGTGATTAAACACGCAGTTTTCTGTCAGTACATTAACTCTGTCCACCTGTCCTGTTGACAGTCTCTTCACTGAGAAGGGCCCCGTCTTCCTCAGGTAGACTCAGTCGTCCACTTCCTGTCTAACTGTCCTGTTTTGACCCAAAAGGCGTGTCGACCCGTCCCGTCTCCCCACCTCCAACCTCACTGTCTGTTTTTCTTTTGCTCATTAGCTTGCTCTTCATCTCCATCTTTGATGTAGATGATGTCATTGCTTGTCTCTTTGTTTTGTTTTGTTTTTTAACGTGCTGCTTTGACTCCATGTGTTGTTGTGTTATAACATGGCTGTTTTGTTCTGTCTGTTGCCGATGGAGGATGATTAAGGAGGTGTTTGTGTTCTCAGGTTGGAGTTTGAGAGGCAGCAGCGAGAAGAGCTGGAGAAGCTGGAGATGAAAAGGTAGCAGTAGTGTTTCCAGTCTCCACTTTCACTTTACAACTCCTTCACCTCCTGTTTAGGAGGTAAAGTTTTGAACTGATGTGAAAGATCAGGATAAATAATGTCAAACTTTAGAGTCTGAAACAAACCGATCAAACTAAGACATTTTACCGTTTCATGGAAAATATGACCTCGTAGTGAATCTGACGACAGAAACACATCTGGAACATGAGCAGCAGATGTCAGATTAACCTGAGGCATGAAACTTTTTTCTCTGCAGGAGGCTGATCAAAGAGATGGAGGCGAAGCAGCAGAGTGAGAAAGCAGAGCTGGAGCGCCTCCAACAGGAGGTGGAGAGTCAGCGCAAGGAGTCTGAGGAGGTGCAGCAGCGTATCCTCCGTCAGGAGGAGAGCCTCCGCCATCGCAGCCAGGATATAGAGAGCCGTCTGAGGGACTTCCTGGCTGAGAAGGAGCGCTTTGAGGAGGAAAGGCGCTCCGAGATCCAGGGGATGGATATCCAGCGCAGAAGGTGCCGGAAATGGCAGCAGGAGGAGGAGCAAGATGAGAGGCGACGACAGCAGGAGGCCTTGGAGCAAAATGAGATATACCGAGAGCTGGAGAGGCTGAAGAGGGAGCGTGAGGATCAGACTGTTCGCTTGGAGACAGAGAGGCGGCGGCTGGAGGAGCAGGAGCGTGAGGAGCTTAGCCGGGTGGGGAGGCTGGAGGAGGAGCTGTGGGAGAAACGTGAGATGACTGCCGCCCTGCTTGTCCGGGAGGACGTTTGCCGCCTGGAGGAGGAGCGCCGAGCACTAACAGACATCAGAGAGGCTCTCCTTCAAGCCAAAGAGGCTGCAGAACACACAGATGTGGAGGAGGCCAGCAAGGAGGCGCGATCGGCCCAAGCTTGGTACGTTGACTTCAAGGTGGCTCAGGTGCAGGAGTTGTGCCAACAGGAGGAAGGGCTCCGACAGCAGCAGGAGCGACTGAAGGAGGAGGTCATGCATGAGTACAGCTCGCTGAAAGGCCTTGCCAACCGGCTGAAAGGAGACGCTGCGGAGGAGCAGCTGGTCAGACAAGCGGAACACAGGCTGAAATTTAAGGAGAGACTCCTCACCCAGCTGGCTGGTAGCGTCTTCCCCACGCTGGCGGAGGAGAAGCTGAGGGCTGAGGAGGTGCTGGAGCGCGGTGACGGGACCTGTGACAGTCCGCCAGGCCTTGACAACACGCTGTTCCAGGTGGAGAAGGAGCTGGAGGAGAAGCAGGAGAAGCTGAACCTCCTTTGGAACGGTGCCCAGCAGCTGCAGCAGCTCCAGGAGACCTGCGAGTTCACAGCTAACGTGGCGCGGCAGGAGGAGAAGGTAAGGAGGAAGGAGAAGGAGATCCTGGAGTCGAAAGAGAAGCAGCAGAGAGAGGCCATGGAGCAGGCAGTGGCTCGGCTGGAGAGGAGGCACTCTGCTCTGAGGCGCAGTGTCTCCCTGGAAACGAACTCTGAGGAGCAAGGACAGAAGGGCTCTGCGTTCAGGACGGAAGCAGAACTGGACCAGCAGAGGTCAGAACCGGCTTTACCCGAATGATCCGATGAGGCAGAACTGGATTTTTCTGATGTCGCAGACCAGAGTCACGTTTCTGTTTTGTTCTCAGAGTTGAGCGTGAGATCCAGAAGCTTCGGCAGAAGATCAGCGTGGGAGACGAAAACAGCAGAACTCAGTCCATCAGTAATGAGGAGAAGTTGGGTCATAGCAGCTCTCCAGTCAGTCACATCCAGAGTCTGAACACGCTGCTGCCGCTGTCGGAGGACAGGTAAGCAACACCTGCTGCTCACATGCTCATAGCAAGTTCCTCATGTTCCAACACTTTGAGTAAACCTCTCAAGCCCCAACATGCCGAACCCCCATGGGATTAACATCTGGTTCCACAGAGGGTAATATCAGGTCTGGTGTGTTAATATAAACTTGTACTATATCAGCTAAAAGCTTGTCAACATCTTTTTACCAGTTAAAACTGCAGGTAAACATAGTTTCACGTGTTCATACCACGGATCAGCCATATCTCTACATTAAGTTAATAGTCTCCAACCAAATTTCCCTGAACCACAAGCAGAAGAAACTAAATTCTGCTTCATCATCATGAATTCTGTCTTTGCTTTTCTCCACTGGGATGAAAACCACATTTACTGGAAAGCTCCATTTTCCAGTCCTTTGAGAGCAGGTTCCCATTTTTCTATCCAGTTACTAAGATTTGATTGAACAAAGACTGGTGTCAGTCGTTCTTGTGCACAGATGTTTTCCACCTGAACTTTGGTGATTTCTGAGATGGGTGTACACTTCCAGACTTCCAGACAACTGTGAATCTGGTTAACTGGTCACTAATGGAACCAGTGTTTTCCCATGTCAACCAGTGCGGTCTGTTTGCAGCGTCTGACCAGTTGCGAACATGGGAAAACCCTGCAGACCAGCCTACCTCAACATAGAGGACCAGACAATTATTCTTCAAAAACATAAACGGTTCAAACACATCATCCAGACCCAAAACAGTACTGTTGCCGTAGCAACAGATGCCAGGAAATGCTGGTAGACTCTGTTAATGGCTTAAGTTGTGAGATTATACAGTATGAATTCATGGACTGATATAAAATAACAACACTGATCACTCAATTTAACTTTATCAAGCACATGAGAGGGTTTTGTGTTGGAATATTAATTCTTTACTATGACGGTAGGAGTAGATGTGTGTAAATGTGCAGTCCTTTAGTTATGCCACGTGTGACCGTCATTAACCTCCTTACTTCAGATGCAATCTCAGTAAAGCTAAACGGACTCGGCAACAAGTTGAGCACACGTGCTTCAAAGTAGTTCGTGAGAAACTTTATTTTTTTCATGAAAACGATTGCATCTATCCCTAAAAAGGTTTTCCATCTGCTGTGCTCCTGTCATACTCACCACCATCAACGTGATGTTCTTAGAGTGGCCAGGCCATTTTCAAAGAAAACTGATTGATCAGAAGGTGGTGATTTCACACTTGTTGATCTCTTGTCCTGCCATGCTTAGTTACTCAGTAAGAACCAACAGGGTCGTAGTATGGAAAGCCCAGGGTTAACCCTGAAGCTGCCTTCATAAGAGAAAATCCAGTTTTGTAGTTCAGGTCTCTGATGGCTGAAATTCACAATCAGATATTATTCCTCTGTGTTCACCACGAAAGTCGCTTCACACTGCTTTGACAGACCCTCCTGTTCTGTTACCTTTTAACAAATAAATCCTCATGTTTTCATCCATGTTTTCATTAATATTTGACTTTATGTTTTGATAAATGTTTAGGGCGAGATTTACAAGAAACATTTCAATTACAGGTTTGTAAAAGGAGAAATGCTGTTAAAGCAGATTATGTGTTTTTACTAGTTTAGAAGTACTTTTAAAATAAAAGTTTTCAATGCATCAGTTTTGAATAATTTATGTGCGTAACAATGTAATTATTTGTAATTAAATATTATTGTGATTACAGCAATTTAAACATTGCCTTGCAATTATTAAAATCTAGACTTAGAAATACACTTGTCTGTTGATTTGCAAATATCAAAATAATCAATTCTATTTTAGTATATCATTTCCAAGCAGAACCCCAAAAGACCCTTGGAGCTTAAAGGGTTAAATTGCTGTTTACTCTGTTTGTCAACAGGATCAATGCATACATTGAAGAGGAAGTGCAGCGACGGCTAAGGAAGATGAATCTTCTGAACGGCAGCAGCAACGTGGATCTATCACCGTCATGTGAATCTCTCAGAGTAAGTCTCACTTCTTTATATAACGAGGGATTAAGAGGGATTAAATCTGCATCATAACTCAATTTAAATATTTTAGGTTTTTTACATGTTCTTGCTGAATTGTCAGTTTTAGTTTTGACTCCCAAGTCTTGGCAAAAATCCCAGTACTGGTTTTCCAATCCCTTCAGGGGTACTGTTAAAAAATAATCAAATATATGTATTTCTTTCTTTTTTTTTTCATAAATCACATAAAACATATAATTGATGCTGCTCAAATATATAGAAAATGAACATACACTGGTCTACATGCAGGAAGACATCGGAGTATTTTGGTAAAATCTAGACGTGTTAATCTAATTTCTTTTAATAAAATTATGCTGCTTACATGGTGATTTGAATAATCTGATAACTGAAGAAACTGATTAATGATTAGGTTTTTGGTGTTGATGCAAACTGGCTCATTCTTACTTCCTGTATGTAGACCCACATCTTGGATTTATTTAGATTGCCGTACAGCTGAGCATGTGCAAAAACATGCTTCTGTCTTTTCAACATCTTCTGTTTTAATAGACAGAAATCACAACGTGAGTGGAACAGAAAAGACGGACAAGATGGTGTATAGCAGCAGGAAGTTAGAGTATTTGTCAAAGTAAACATCTAGTCTTTTTAGCACATTTTTAGCTCTTGCATTGGCAGCTAGCTGTAAATTTGTGGGCTCCCCCATTAGCAGCTAATCCTGAGACCAGGGGTTTCCCTTATTAGTAGCTAACACTAAGACCCTGAGTGTCACCATGTTTAATAAAGACTGGATGTTTTGAAAATACAAAGTTATATCACCATGTACGTCCTCTGAAAGAAATCTGGCAATGACAGGAAGATATTGAATAAGATGTTTTAGTTATCGTGTTTAGGACATGGATGTAAACGTGTTAGATCAGATTATTACAGTAATCTAACTGTTCCCAAATATCTTTTTTGGTGGTCATGTAAATAGGCTCAGTGTGTCTGTAGACGGCAGTCAGAACAGGTTAAACACACCTGCATTAGTTTATCCCAAGCTGCCATGCAGAACACTGCAAAATGGAAAACACCATTTAGAGTGAATTCTGACATAAACACGTTGCTTAAAAATATTTTCAGATATTATAACTCATTACTTTTGCTGCCCATCATCAGCAGTCAGTTTTCAGTCATTCTTTGACCTGAAGAGATGTAAAATTAATAAACTTGCTGCACCATTAAGGACCAATCACAGTTCCTTGTTTACAGTTGAGCTATTTTTCTTTTCTTGTGGGGTTCAGGCTTTCTGACGGTGTTAGAGTTCAGATTTCCCTCCAGTGCTCCGCTTGTTGTGCTGAATGTCCAGTATGACTTCACCTCCAGAGGAAAAGGAGCCCCTCTTGGACCTCTGTAGGAAACAGTGAAGGTCCAAGAGGTGGAATTGAGTCTAATTGACATTTTGAAGAAGCTACAACATTGAAGTAATTTTGCAGTTGCTAACTGGTTAGGAAAAGCAGTCCAGATGTTTTAAACTGGTTCTGGTTCTTTGGAGTAAATGGATCCTGAGACCCGTCTGGTTGTAGCTGGTTGTTTATTTATTTATTTATTTATTTATTTTTTTTAAATTCTCATCATTTCTACTCGCTGATGTAAAAGTGAACCAGATCCAACAGGTAACAAAATGTTTGTGTGCAGAACTGATATTCAGCTCTTTAACTCTGCAGGAGGACGACGAGGTTAGCGACTGTAGCTCTGTTAGATTAACGGACGAGGTAAGATCAGGACCCCTCGGAAATTTTTTTGTTTTCCTCTCCGAGACCTCCGTGCTCTGTAATCTGCATGACTCCTCCGATGACGATGGTTTTTGATTCGCTGTTCTCTGCCCGAGTTTAATTTGACCTGGCTCTGCTGAATCCTTCCCCTTATCCCACACCTTCACCATGACCAGTAATTCAAAAAAATTATCATAATAATGCTGCTTCTTTTTTTTCTTTCTTTTTTTCTTTTTTTTATCATTAATTTTATTTTTATATTTTGTTTATGTTCAGTGATACTATTGAAGTTTCATTTTGCTGTTTGCAGGATGAAACTGAAAAGCTGCAAAATATAAGTCCAAGGAGACTTAGATATGAGGTAAGACTTGGATCTGATTATGTTTTTCTGACGAGGACAAGTTAATAAACACTGAAAATCTGCTACTCTTTTTTCTTTTAAAATTGCTGCTTTTTAATGTCTGTATTAAACTTAATCTGATGCATAATATTAATGAATTGAAATCTTGAAATCTTTATTTTTAAACATGGCTTAATTTTAGGGAAACAGAGGATGGGCTTTTGTTTTAAACCTTCAGGAATGTCATACACAGATAGCAGTGGGCAAAACTTCAGTCTTTCCTTTTTTATTTGCTGTAGAAGTTTGTCTGCCTACAGCCGCTGCAACAAGCGTTCGCAAATCTTAACAGTTCTTTTATGTATTCCTTTTATTATTGGATAAATAGATGCTTGTTCTGTGTTTTTGGATGACAAAAATACAGAAGATGGCTAAATACTTGAAAATTCTCACAAGCAGCCCAGTCTTTAATTTCTTAAAACATCAAATGTAATTTGGATAATAAAATTTGCAGATTAGGTTTTGTTGTTGTTAAAAAGGAGTTTTGGTCTTTTAAGTTGTTTTTCTTTTAATCGGATCTTAATTTGCATGTCATACCTCTTCACACCATTGATTTTGAATCACTTCTAACTCACCTGTGCACCTGGTGATTGGAAAAACTTTCCTTCTGATTGGGGTGGATTATGGACTTCAGTACAATTTAAAAAAAAAAAAAAAAAAAAAAACCTTCTCGTCTTAGTCCAAGTAGTCATGGACTCCCCCCCCCTTCCCTTGTGCACACAGGGAACCAGTTTCAGCTTCCCGTCCTTCCCGAGGCTTGAGACAAGCTGTCCTGATGTCCAAGACAATGTGTCAGGAGAACCAGAGAACAACCTTGTAAACCCTCACATAGAAGAGCTAGAGACAACAGAGGAAGTCAAGACTGAAAATAACGACAACAACAAATGGTGGAAAGGGGACGTTAATATTCCTGTAGAAAAACAGGTCCAACCCAAAAGTGGACTCGACCGTTGTTGCATTGGACAAAACAGGATTCACATCTCCTCTCCAAACGATAGGACCTGCACAGCTAATGAAAACGAGAATATTCCCAATGAAAAAAATTGTGACTCTGCTTGCTGTGTTGTAAATGATATAAAGGACACCTTGCTCTTGGAGAAAAATTCTTTGTCTTGCTCAAAGACAAAGATCCAGAACCAAGAGGATAATCCAGCCAGAGAAGAAGAAACCGATCTTTCAAAGTTGCAGAATTTGAGCAATGACTGCGTTGCCTCCAACCAGGAGGAGTCAGAGGCCAACGCTGGCCAAAGTGAACAAGTAGAAGCACAGACGATGTTTTCTAAGGTGAGATTTGTTCTGGAATACTTGGCAAAGGTCAAGAGCCAAATGCCTAGACCAAAAAGAGCAGAAGAGTCAGAACTTTCCATGGATCAATTGTCAGAGTTACAGAGCTCTATTGATCAACTCGGCTCCAAAAAGGATTTGGGAGAAGCCACCAATGATCCAGAAGAACATCATAAAGATCCAGAAGCAGAGATTGGATCAGCTAGCTGGAGCTATGTTTGGAAGTACCTTTCCAAAGTAAAGGATTCAGCTCAGTATCCATGGAAAATGGTAGAATCTGAACTTTTCATAGATCAATCAAAGTTGCAGAACAGCGATAATGATCCCAAGGAACATTTAGAGGAAGATGTCAGTGGTCAGATCAAACAAGAAAAACATCTAGAAGAACAAATATCAAATAGCAGGAGCTACATTTGGGAGTACCTTAGAAAAGTAAAAAACCAAACACTTTACCCGTGGAAGGTAGAAGAATCTGAAATTTCCAAAGATCAGATATCACAGCTGCAAACTTCTGGTACTCATCAGGATTCAAAGGCTGTAAGTGGTCAAATGGAACAAGAAATGGAAGCTGGGAAAGTGTTGGCCAGCAGGACCTATGCCTTGGGATATGTGACCGAAAAGCTTTCTGAAGTGTACAAAGATGCTGAAAGACGACTACAGGGGACATGTGATGTCCTCCGAAACGTTGGAGTAGGTGAAATGAAAGTTGTTCTTTCTGAGTATGTGACCATGATGTCCAAAGAGCTGCCATTTGTTCAGCAAACCCAACTTCAGCCAGTGCAGGGCCTTCACAGCCTCTCTGATCACAAAGTCCGCTTGGTGGATCTATCTGGCGATTGCACCCTTGGTGCCCCTCAGGGTTGTGGCTTACCTGTGGTCCCAACCATTTCTGGATGGCCTGAGGGATCTGTATCCTCATTCAGAGACAAAAATCTTGAAGTGTTTCATCAGGGACTGGTCGAGCTGCCGCCAGCTTTGTCTCAGCTAAAGACTTTTTCATCCCATCAAATCATGGAAAAACTGGAATCTCTGTCTTCTGAAAGGCAAGTCGGAAAACTTCTGAGTGCCTTCTGGCTCAACGTGGCCAACCGGCAGCATCCGGCTCCAAAGCCTGGCTGCTTGCTTGTGTCAGAAAAAGACGTGACCGTGATCTCAGCTTGCACAGATTCTGAGGATGCTTTTACTATCTTTCATCATTTTGATCTCTTGGACGTCAAGGAAGTCCAGATCAGTTTAGCAGGGCAACATGTCCGGGTGATCGGCTGCAACGAAGACACGGTTTTAGCCATCTTCACCCACAGCAAAAAACTCACCCAGGAGTTCTGCAAGGCTTTACTGAAGGTGCGCTTTCCGGACAAGTTTTCAAAGGATCACCCATTACTCTCCGAGGACCTCATGGTCCTCTCTCTGAACTGGTTGTCAAATGTTCCTGATATTGTCCTGGACGGCGGCTTTAATGTCACCTCCAGGTTCAAGCGGGTCCTTGCAGACCTGCTCTACATCATTCATGGGAACATGCACGGTCCTGGAAGACCTTCCCTAGCTAATATTTGTCCTCTGCTCTACACCAGCGTAAAGCTCAAGAGCTCCACCTACTCCCCTCAGGATGCCATCTTTCAGTGCCTTCTTACAGATACTCATTTAGCTCTTCTCCAGGAGGATGGAGTCTTTCATCCGGTCCCAAGGGGGTCCAGTTTTGTCCCCATTCAACCCCAGTTTCAGAGACTAAAACTTTGCAAGCGTTCAGACATCAGATGCCTGATTGTGAGGAAGAATGAAAACTGCCTGACTGTAGATGTTATCTTTAAAAGTCCCAAACAGCAAACTCTGAGACGGAAGGTGGAGTTGAGGCGGGCTTCAGCAGAGGTGCCCCCCACCAGCACTGCACCAGATTCCTGGAAATTAACTTTTGGTTCTTCCTCAGAGGCTCGACTCTTTATAAATCATCTGTGTGCATGAGGACGAATCACACATACGACTTTGTCCTGACAGCCAATCATCAGCCGGATCACGTTTTCACTTTCAACATGTAAGACATTAACTTTGTGAATTCAAGTCAGAGGTTCTGTTCGGAAAAGTGACTCTATTGGTAAATGTCCTAAATGGACATTTTAAATAATTTTTAAGCGTGTCATGTATGTAGTTTGGATCATTTTCTGTACAGCCTGTGTTGCAACATGAAGCAACTCGTCCTAATAATAAATTGATTAAATTTGAGTGGTAGTTTGTATTTTATGAAGTGTACTGTTTTGTTTACAAAGGGACCATTTTGTTGTAAATTCCATAATTTGTTCAGAAATGTCCATTGTGGAAAATGGTTGCAGGTTTAACCAGATTAATATTGTCAAGCTTTATTTTTACACTAATTCTGTATAATATGCCAAATAAACTATTAAAAAAAAATCAAACTTTATTTGTTGTTTGATTTTCTTTCCCTTTGTGGGTTGAGAGGGACCTAAGTAACATCATTAGATTCAGTAATGAGAACAAACTTTCTTTTCCGAGTCAACCTTTTACTCTTCCACCTGTTTCCTCCTCTGTTTGGGTCCCGATGACTTCTTGTTCAGCACCATGTGTCCCGTCCAAGCGGGACGAGCTGTGACGGCGCCCAGGAGCATATTAAAGTTAGCATTCCTCGTTACGTTCTCCGCGGGCAGGGGAAGGACGAGCACTTTGAATTTGAGGTGAAGGTAAGATTGTTCAGTTATTTTTCCATTTTTCACAAACTTCCTAAACTAATTGACTTATTTATGTTTCACTTCCACTCTAATGGAAGAAGCCGCCTGAAGATGCTACACTTTGGTCATAAAAGGATGGGCATGGGCAGCAACAATACTTATGAAGACTGATGGTTAAGCCATGCTACATTGGTAGTAAGGGGCCCCACACCATTATACTACCAGCAGCCTGAAGCATTGATCCCAGGCAGGATAGATCCATACATTGATGACATTCTACAATATTTTTAGGCAGCCTACCATCCGAATGTGCAGCTGAAACAGAGAATCATCAGACTAAGCAGCAAATTTCCTTTTTCTGTTGTCCAGTTCTGGTGAGTCTGTCTGAATTGTAGCCTCAGTTTTCTGGTCTTATCTGACAGGAGTGGCACATGTTGTGGTCTTCCGCTGCTGTTGCCCATCTGGTTCAAAGTCAGATGAGTTGTTTGTTCAGATATTTATGCATGCATCACATGGTACTACATCCGAAGGGCAAAATAAGGTTTTTGCTGTTTGTTATCTGATCAGCACAATTTATCTATAAAACGTGTGTAAAATGTCTTATTAAAAGGTGGACCAGAAGATTCGGATAAAAAGAGAATTATTCTTGATAGCTGAAAGTTTTTCTGATCTGTTTAAAAAGCCGTCTGAAAAAACTCTAGTTGATATTTTCATGGCTAAACCAGTCGACCTTGCCGGCAGAGTACAGAAAGATGTGATGAAGCAGGGAGACAGACAGAGCACTTTCCGTCTACAAGTGGATTTCAGAGATCCTTCATTGGTAACTGATAACAGAAAAAACAATGTAGCAAACCACATGACCTCTGGTGAGGCTAACAAGTGGGTCAGTGCTGCTTTGACTGAAATGCAGTAAACATGGTCCGTGCGAGTGCAGACCTTGACAATTTCACAGCGACTGACTCAAGCAACCTCTTACTCGTGCTGCTGTCTCAACTTTCTGTACATGTCCACAGGCAGTCAGCGGTCCATGTCTTTGGTGTGATCAAATGGCTAACCATAAAGTGAATACGCAGACCTGGTACCAGTATATTGTCCCTATATTCACATATTTCTTGGAAGTGATGTGACATTTCTGTGTATTTAAGGTTGCTGTGCGTCAGCAGTGAATTGACTCTTAGTGACCTGGATGTTCCATGCAGATGCTGTTGTCTGCAGCTCTATGGTCTGCAGCCATACAGCAACCAGAGTGAGAATTGTGATGGCTTGTAGTAGTGAGAAGAACGATTAAAAGGTGAATGCAGATGAAACTATTTGATTCACTGCAAACGCCAGTTCCTGTCCACTAAAAGACAGAGAGGACATCGCAGTAGTCCTCTGTCCACCAGGAGGCAACATTTCAATCTGCTTTAGGTGGATGTTCAGCAACTTTCTCAAAGCTTGGACTACGACGCAACAGGCTGACTGGGAGGAAATGGTGTCGAACTGATTATGAAATCATCGGAGAAAGATGAGTTTATAAAACATAGCTTTTGGTAGACTTGTGTTGCACTTCAGTGTGCCAAAAATCAGACTTGGGAGTTTCAGGTTTAGAGACCTGCATGTGAATAGAAGCTTTAAATCTTTCTGTCCTCTGTCAGATCTCTGTGATGGATGAGACGTGGTCGGTGTTCAGACGCTACAGCCGCTTCAGAGAGATGCACAAATCCCTCAAGTTAAAATATCCAGAGGTGAGTTGCTCTCATCTTCCTCCACAGCTGTTTGAAAAGCTAGAAAAATTGGCTACAAATACTTGCCATTTGTTTGAGTGAACTCGCAGCTTTGTACGTCCAGAACAACCAACATTCTTGGTTGGAATCTAATCTGAAACTTTTTCTAAAGATTGGTGTGTTTTTCCCATAGACCGTATAAGAAAGATGGACGGAGCCTCCGACGTTAAAAAGGGAAGCCTATGCAGAAGTGCATAAAACTGCAGTTCCCCCTTCATCCACTAGGGGCTGGAAAACAGCGAATCCCCATAGACTCCCATGTTAAAAAGGCCAAATTCACAGAAGAAAAAAAAAACATGTTTACAGCCTGGTTTATAGGTCAGGTTTACCTTCATGACAACTGTGGGAGGAGTGAATTTTTTTCTAACTCGCCCATTTAAAAGTAATTTAATCTCGAAGTTCGGCATATTTAAGGGCGTGTCCTTTTGATTGACAGGTACCGGACCTCATGCTTCAAGTAAGAAGAACAAAGAAAAACTGCGGTTTTTAGTCGGTTAACAACGTTTTTAGCCCGCTCAGCTTCGTTAGCTGGTTAGCTCCTGTTATCTCCGGGTTAGCTCTTAGCTCTGGGCAGCTTGGAGTTCGGTCAATGTCAATCCTCCACCATGACACTCACAGCCCCCCCCCCCCCCCCCCCCCCCCACCTCTTTGCCCATATATGTATTTTCTGGGTGAAACGACTGGCATGCCCCTACCAAGATGGTGATGGTAGGACCCGCCCACCGAGCTTCAATTCAGCTCTTCAGAAACCTATGGGTGACGTCACAGAGGCTACGTCCATCTCTATATACAGTCTTTAGTTTTTCCTCTAAATTTCTTAACTTTTTTTTCTTGCTTTTTCACTTCTAACTGGCATTTATGAGCTGTGTTCTCCTGAAATCTGTCACCAGAACCTCATTACTCATTGAAAAGGGGATTTTTCAGTGTGAAAACCTGCAGCTTCATCCTGAGCTGTGTTTCTTTCAGCTGGCAACGCTTGAGTTTCCGCCCAAGAAACTGTTTGGAAACCGTGATGAGCGAATGGTAGCAGAGCGCCAGAGTCACCTGGAGGTATGACACCTGGAGTGCTTTCTAAGAAAGCCAACACAGCTCAGGTCTGCTGTGATTGGTTGTTTCAATGTTTAGTTTTTAAAGAAAGAGAAGATCTGACTTCCTGCTTAAAGGTCCAGAGTGTAGAAGTATTGGCGTCTGTGGTACAGATGAGTATAACACATCTGTGACTGTATAATGGTGTTCAGAAGCTAAAATAGAGTTGAAAGCTTTGCACAGTTTGTTCATTCAAAGACATTTAAAAATGGTGGCTGCTGCTATGTACAATATGTGGACCCATGGCAGGTACATAAACATGTTTTATTCTGAGAGAATGACAAAAATTATTTCAGTAAAGTGATTAGATGCCAATAGAAAAACATTTTTAAAGATGGATTGTTATTCATTCTTCATTGTTGATTTTGATCCACGCTGCATGGTTAAAGCTGATTGGTTTAGAGCCGCTTTCCTCTGAAAACCATTTTGAATGAGGATTTAGATATAGATAGATGGATTCATAGTTGCATAGATAGATAGATACTTTATTCATCCCCAGAGGAGAGATTCAGGGTGTTCCAACAGTTCCTTAAAAAAAAAAAAAAAAAAGACAAATAAATTGTAGATTAATATTAAACAGTCTAATTGCTGGAATGAAGGATCATAGACCCATTTTTTTTGTGGATCAGAACAGTCTCTGGACTGTTCGTGGATCAAACTGACAGATCTAAGATATTAGACAGTGGTTGAAAGGAGACACAGATTGTGTGTGTAGTGTTTGTAGGCAGATGGGGGGGGGGGAAGATAGGAAGATTGTAAGGGACCCACGACTTGATAGGGGCCCAAAAAGATGTACAAACTATATAAGAAAATCATTAAACCTTCATTAAAAATAATGAATACTTTTTTTTTACAAAGGATGTAATAACATACAGCTGTAATATAAACTGATAAACCATTTATATTAAAATAACCTAGTTAGATGTATGCACTGTGATTTAACCCTTTCTAGGGTACTTGAAGAAATACCTTCAAATAGAAATTTTAACCTAAAATTGTCCTGGTGTGTACCAAGACCTCCATTCTGTTGTTACATTAAAAAAATAAATATAGTTTCATGCTGAATATGAAAGAAAATGAAGTGATCAAAAATATTCGCTTGCCCCATAAAGGGTTAAACACAGCCCTAGATCTTTATTATTCCCATGAAAAGCTTTTCTCTTCATGAGATTGAAGCAAAAACAAAAATCTAAAATCTGCACTTAAGGCGTGTGGGGTCTGTGCCATTGTCTTTCATTGGGCCCAAAATTCCTGGTGGCGCCCCTGTTTGTCGGTCAGGAGGTCGCTGGTTTGAGTCCCAGCTTCCTCGGGCCATGTAGTAGGGTTTTTGGGAAACGTTTGTTTTATTTACATTGGATCGGATCTGAAACCGTGATTATCAGAACTAGGCTGGTCCTCACTGTGTTCACGTTCTCTGCAGCGGTACCTGAAGAACATGTTCCGGGTCATGTTGTCGTCCACTGGCTCTCCTCTCAGGGCCGATGAAGATGGTGTTTTCCGTTTGTCCAAATTCGATGTGTGCGACTTCTCGCCATTCTTCAAGAAGGGGGTCTTCGAGTGCAGCAGACACGGTACCGGCTGAACAGGCCAAGTGGCACCGGAGTCGGCAGAGATCTTCATCAAACCAAAGACAGAGGAGGAGAGAGATGTGGACCCTGTGAGGTTCTGCTCAGGTCTCATCCAACCAGAGGGCTGCTGGGGTGAACTGGGCTGTTTCTGAAACCTGTTTCAGAACCAGTTAAAGTCTTTGTCGACCAGAACCAGAACAGAACCAATCCTCAGTCTGTAACAACAGGTTTCTCTGAACGTTAGGCTGTTTCTCTTCAGTCAACATGAGATAAGGTTTAGATGAGTCCGGAGGTCGATATTTAATCAGAGTTTTGGAAACTCAGCAGACTGATGTCTGATTGGACCGGTGCTGACTTAGCCAGACAGCCACTCCCATATCGAGTAAGACCAGCTGTCAGAAAATATTCAGTTTTTTTCTACATTTTTGTTAATTGTTTTGTAAACAATTGATTAAAACTGTTTTTGGCTGAAAGTATAAATATTTCCTGCCAGGAGCAGACATCTGGAAATGTGTTGGAGTAGTTTATTTATTTATTTGTATAAAGGCTTCCCAACCCATAGCTTCACAAATTAGACATCGATACAAGAAAATGGAGACAAATCATAATCTTATATAAAAAATAATCTATAAATCGCACTGAAATTGTGTTTTCCAAGCATATCATGTTGTCTTGAAGTTTGGTTCATAATGGCAATAAAAACAGTTTAACAAAAAAAAAAATCTCCCTTTAGAAATTAGTTTAACCTCTTCTGGACGAAAGTCCTCTGTACAGACAGCAGCTGAGATCCCACAGTCCAGAATTTGACACTGGGAAGCAGAAATATGAGCAATGATGGGGAGAAACTCCAAGCTAAAAACTTGGCATCCAAACCAACAGCACAAACACAAAGTAATGATATAGGAATGTAATGACATGAGAACAGCACTGTCCACTTGAGCGCTTCTGCTAATTTCTCTACTTTAAGCAAACCACCCAAACAAGGTGGTAAAGTTTCATCCCAGCTCTGAAACAAACTCAGCTCTCCTGTGACTCTGCCTTTGTTTGAAATTAATCATAAAGGTCTTGCTGTGTTTCCATGGAGATGGAGATATCATAGTGAAGTAGTCACTTCCAATTATATACTATCTTGGGCTCCACTTCTCCCTGGATCCTTGTAGTGTTTGAGCTGAATTGGAGGCCATCCTGGATTTATCTGACTGGTCAGTGACAGGTGTCCATCATCAGCCAATTGCTTCCTGAAGACGGAGTTGAAAACACCATCTGAACACTATAACTTGGGATCATAGTGTTTTGGGTCTTCATACACCCAGGCTACCCAGACAGAGGTGATAGGTCCCGGTGTTGTGTCCAAGTGGCATGACTGTAGCCTCTTGAGTGTTCTTCATGGTCAGCCTAGATTGCAGTCCTTTAATTCCAAGGAGTTTGAGTGTTTAGCTTAAGCTACCAGGGAGATTTATCCCGGCGTACCAGCGTCATTGTACAGGGTTAACACAGGGTTAACCCTGAAGTTACCTCGATAGGAGAAACTCCAGCTTTGTAGTGGAGGCCTCTGGATTGCAGGCAGGTCATGTAGACTCTTCTTCTGTGAAGCCATGCCACTGTGATGGATAAGAAGAGGTCAGCATGAAGAAACACTTCAGCTACAGTTCAGCAGGTTAAGACTTCCAGGAGGCATCAGAGTAAAATCTGAGCCTGAATCAACATTTGATGGGAGAAGTTTGATGTCGGACTGATTCCTGAATCCAGATGAAGTTAAAAACAAACAAATAGCAGCACTTGAACTTGTTTATTATTGTATACATGAGCGTTTACCTGGTAGACACTCAGAAACAGAAC
This sequence comes from Telmatherina bonti, assembly GCF_933228915.1. Taxonomy (NCBI): domain Eukaryota; kingdom Metazoa; phylum Chordata; class Actinopteri; order Atheriniformes; family Telmatherinidae; genus Telmatherina; species Telmatherina bonti. Next base: position 16,694,118 of record NC_136621.1, on the reverse strand, counting down.
AACTCTGTTTACAGACATAAATAATCACTCAGCAGTTTTTGGAGGTTAATCTGATCTTTAACCTCAAGCCAGTTCCTCTGGCGCATGGAGAAGCCCCAAACCGTGAAGACATCCAGGGCTCTCAGCCTCTAGGCGGTGCCACCTTCAGGACCTGCTCAGCAGGTCTGAAGGGGAAGTCATGAGGTGGGATGTCAGCCGCCTGCAGCTTCAGTCGACAGCTCTTCAGAAGCTCGTCATTCTCCTAGGCATCAGACATGCACATGGTCACCAAGCTGCTGAGACTCGAACCAATACCCGATTGGTGCCACTCACCTTACACTCTCCATCCAGGTTCTCCTGCAACGTGTCCACGGCAACCCGTTTGGACCCCAGAATTTCCTGTAAATGGGAAATGGCTTGTTTGAATCACCTTTTAAATAGGGGGACAACTTGATGTCCTGCTGTTGTCTTCCTAATCACTTAGGAAAAAGATGGACTTTAATGTACATAAAAATTTTTTAAAAAAAATTAACATTTGTGAAAAGAGAGTTTCTCTTTAATAACTGTTCCACATGCCTTTACAGCCAGAATCATGGTCAGATTGGGCCACATAAATAACTTCCACAATGAAGCAGGAGGATTAATGTTAACCACAAACTAAAATCTTAATAAAACAACAAAGATACTTCTGGGTTAATAATTCTACCAAGCCATTCTGATATTTACAGAGTGTCATTGAACGTCTCAATTCAAGTGCTCAATGACACGTCTTACTGAAGTTCTGTGACTGAACGTTAGGTGGTTGGTTTTGGTAGTTTTGGGGAGTAGTATGGAGCTAATCTTGGCTGTTAGCAGCTGCCAGTGGAGCTTTTTAGTTTGTTTGTTGCCATGGTTACGACCAACAACAGTGTGTATCTTCCTGTTAGTAAACCATCCTTCATATTTAGAGCTTTAAACACGTGTACCCCCAGCTTGTTGGCAGCATTGCTGCGTGTCGTGGGGTCGATGCTGGAGACCGACAGTGCAGCACACAGTTGCGCTTCCTTCTTCTCCAGTGTCTCTGTCAGTGCCGCCATTTTCCTCTCCAGCAGCATCTTCTTCAGCCCACTCCTCTGCTGCAGGTCAAGGATGCTCTCGGTCTGCCGCCTCAGCAGCTCGTCCCGCTCCCGCTCAATCTGCAAAATTATTCCACCTTCAGCCTGGTCTGAGGAGGGGGTTGTGGAGCAAACTAACGTCTTCCTTTACCTTCTGGGAGGCCTGCAGCAGTAACTCGTGCTCTACCGTCAAATCTCGCAGTTCCTTCTCAACCACCTTCAGACGAGCGCGATAGGTCTGTGGAACAAAAGCATCCAGAAGATCAGACTAAAGTTCCTGAAAGTTTTCCAGGTGTGTTTGGGAAGATCCTCCTCAGAACTTGCCATTATGCTGGCTTTGTTCTCCTGGTATTCCTGCAGCCGTCTCTGCATTTCCGGCAGCTTCTGTTGAACTTCACGAAGCTCCTCCGCCAGGCGCTGGTTCTCCTGCTGAGTTACTGAAAGCTCCTTCCTCAGCTGCACCTCTTGCTTGTGCACCTCCAGCAGCATCTCCTGCAACAGAAAACAAAGCAAATGGTTGGATTGTTTTGGAGGAGCTCCTGCAGTCAGACTCAGATCGTTCTCTTCTGACCTCCAGCTCAGCACAAGTTTATTTGATGATGTTTATCCACATTTTAAACCACAGCTGAGCCTTCTCTACACCTGCATCACCTTATGGGAAGATGAAAGATGTTCTGGTTGTAAAAGGAGCTTAGAAATGAATCCAGCTGAGTTCTACTGGGATGACACGTTGTCTGCCATTAGCTGGTCAAGAAGTCAAAATCAGACTGAGAATGATTTTTTCCATCTATCCAAAGTGTGGTACATGTGGGACATTCAGGTCTGAATCTGCAAATTCAAATAAATAATAAATAAAAGCTCTTTCATAACTTCAAACATTTTAGTTCTTACAGCTGCTTTATTCGTGCCTAACCTTGTAGTTAAAGAAACAGAACAAGTTTCCTCTGATGGTGAATGTGGTCTCCTGTGCCCTTCAGAATGTGAGGATCGTGGAGGAAATGATTTCTACGATTCAAAGGCAATGAGGATTCTTGTTCCCAACATTTCCAACAGGTAACATAATGGGTGTTTCTCAATTCAGGGAAGTGTGCAGACTGTGTAGGCAAAGAAGTGTTCTACGTGGTCTGCACACACCAAAGTGTGCTTACTGCCAGTAAAATGAGACGGCCTATCTAGTGGATGAGAATTACCCATAGTACTCCAGTCCTCCGTTGCCTGGCAACTACATATGCCAAGTTTATCTAATTACTGATCCCATTCTTCCACAAAAAGACACAAAAATATTTTTAAAACGACAGAAAATGGTGCCAGTAATTTAACTTTGATTCCTTTTCATTTTACTTTGTGTCTAAATGACAAACATGAGGAGGAGGTGGTTTAGACGAGCTCTCCTCTGGCTGACAGCTCATCCTGTCATCTGACCTTAACTTCAGTGAATAATAATCCTTGTTATACACATATACATTCATCCTCATATGTATTCATACCTTCCCATTAAAGGAGAAAGACAGCTGCCTGGGAAATAAACTGAAATTGACCAAAGTAATAAAAAAAAAAGTTTTATGAAAATCATGACATTATTTTCGAATTCTAATGTTTGATTTCCTGCTTGTATTGTTCTCTCATCTGTAAATTGCTTTGGATAAAAGCATCTGCTAAATGCCTGTAGAATAGAAATGGAATAGAATAATTCTGGTTCGACAAAGAATTTTTAAAAAGCAAATCATTATGATCAAATAACATATATATCATCATAATGGTTTGGATTTATTTGTTTGTTTGTTTTCTTTAACTCAATTAAATGACAGTGTCTTATATCACTGAATTATAATTTGTCACATTCTTAATTGTTCCTTATTTCAGTCTCCAGTTTTCTGAGTGACTGTAATAAATTCAGCCTTTTCTTTATTGAAAGGGGACGAAGACATCTGAGGACGACTGTAATGAAATTTATATGTGGTTGTTGGACACAATGCCGCTGTCCTGCCAGCTTGTCTGCTGGCATATATATGTGTGTATATGTATGTACATAAAAATAAATAAAAGGCTGGTGTGGTACCTACACCGGCACTCTGCTGCTCATTCTTTTCTATTAGGAACGCAATGAATTCTGGGATAGGAGAGGGCGCATAGGATACATCTCTTGTACCCTTCGTTTTAAGCTAATCTGGAGCCAAACAAAGTGCACATTTGAAGGGTGGACTCGAAAGAGCCTTTGAATTGGGACAGCACTTGGTGCACCACAATGACGCATGCAGCCGACTAATCCAGTGTGCAGAACCTGAATTGAGAAACATCCAATGAAAAAGATGATACATCCTGCTCTTGGCAGGAAGTTAAAGAAAACTAGAAGTAAAACAGAAAGTTCAAGGTGGCCAGTTACTTCCTGTCTGAGGAGAAAAGAGAAAGAAATTCTGATGTTTCCAGAATCCTCAAAGATCAAGAGAAGAATCCACATCAGAGAAACTTTCATCCATTTCTCATGACAGCAGAAGTTAGAAGTAAATCTAGTGTTGCTTTTTTTAGGCCAATAAATGTCTGGTTTCTGAATCAGTTTCCCTGCTTTAAGAAAACTGTTGACCAAAACTGAACTGCGGTCTTATTCCAGGACCTGAACTGGAACCAGAGCCTGTTTGAGCTCAGTTCTGATTCCTGGAACAGAATAGCACCAGTGGTGTAACTCCAGAACGAGAGCCAGAGGTTAGGTCTGATTCTAGGACCAGAACCAGAGCCTGAATGTGTTTGGGTCTGATTCCAGGACTAGAATTGGAGCTCGGGTCTAATTCCAGTGCCAGGAGCTGGATCTTGGGTCTGATGATATGGCCAGAACCAGAGCCTGACCGAGTTTGAGCTCAGATCTGACTCCTGGACCAGAACAGGACCACTGGTGTAACTCCAGAACTAGAGCCAGAGGTTAGGTCTGATTGCAGGACCAGAACCGGACCTGTAAACGTTGCTGTTGGGATGGTTCTGACCTCCTGTTTCTTCAGCGTTTCCTGCAGCTGTTTCACAGGAGATGAGTTTAAATCCTCTGCTCTTTTCAACACATGCTCCTGCCCGGCCTCCAGAGCCTTTATACGAGTCCTCATCTCCTCGTCCAGGTCTGCCACCTCCTTCTTCCGCTTTGCCTCCTCCGCCTCCATTACTGACTCCATCTTCTTGTGATATTTAACCTCAAGTACTAAGGAGGAGAAAGTCGGACATGAATGAAGGAGGACAAAAGGAGGACTGGAATGAAGGGAGAAGGAGCTCTGCCTTACCTTGCAGTCTTCGTTCGTAGTTGTTGGTCATCTCCATCAGCTCCACCTGGTGTTTCTGGCGAGGAAGTTGAGGGCACGACTTAGTGACGCTCGTGTTCAGAACCTACAACTCAGACCAAGGTGACAAGAAACAGCGGAGGTCTCACCAGCTTAAGCTCCTTCATGCTGCCGACATTCTGGAGCTCCTTCTGGCGGAAGTCCATATGCAGATCCTGAACATCTCTGCGCAGAGCAAGTTCTGACTTGATGTTCTCTTTCTGGGCCAGCGAGGTGGACAAGATGGTGTCTATCTTCATCTCTGTAACAGCATTGTGCTGCTCAGACAGGATGTGCCTCAGCTTCTGCTTGTAGACCTGGAAACCAACAAGTTCCTTCATCCAGCAGAATGTAGAAGCAGAGGATTAACCCATAAAACTTCACTACACTTCTCAGGTCTGTTGGGTTGGTTAGGCCTTGTAATAACAGCTGAGAAATGGCATGTCACAACGGTCAGATGACGCTTCTGAAGAAGACCGCAAATACCAGTCTAAACATGTCCATGTAAAAAAAAAAAAAAACCCTTCCACCCTAACCTCGCCTGCAATTATGCAGGAACGCTCAAAGCATCCCAGTCATGATCCACTGAATATACTTTGATAATTTGATGACCTGCTCAAACACTGCCACCCCAAAAAAAAATCATTAATATGTTGACAATGAACCTCAATTTTGCCTCAGAAATTATGTTGAACGTCCTGCTACGTCCAGTCAAACCTTCCATCAATCAAATAGCTTAAATGAACACTTTATTGATAAAAAAAACACCTGGGGAAAAAAGCATAAATATGTAAATAGTTCCTGTTTATTTCAGCGCCAATATTTTTCTCCTGTCAGCTAAAACCCAAGAAAATGATGTGCAGATGAGAAAATGCTTGATCACCTTTGATTTGTGTTATTTTTACAAAGTACTATTAGTAATAATTCCTGTTTTTGTTGCCCTTTATGGTGCTACAGCTATTAATATATCAATTTACATCATTTTAGCCTCATAAACTGACAATTGAGGCTGTTCTGAAAATGTCTGGATGTTAATTGAGATTAAAAAGAGTTGAACTTCTACATGCAGAACCAAAAGTATCTAAAAAGGCTTGGAGTTTTAAGGGTTAAAGTCCAGTTCATTTGTTGTTGTGATCATAGCCTGAGGTTAAACTCAATGTATCTTACAGAAATCTCCACTCGGTGGCGCTCCTCGGCCTCCTCTTTTTCTGTGCTCCTTTTCCTGAGCTCAGCCTCTGCCTCCTTCAGCTTCCTCTTTGAGATTTCCCAAAAGGCCTGGATCTTATCTCTCTCCAGCTGGAAGTAGCTTCTCTCCTCACGCTCCCGGTCCAGCTCCTCCCGGAGGCGAATAATGTGCTCCTCCAGCTACAGATCCAAGACACAATATCAGGTTAAGGTGCAAACGCCAACCTGCTCTTGACAGTAGATTTTTTATGTAGAAACCTAAAGTCGACTGCAGTTCACTGGGATTTTACAGCAACATGCTGCCTTCTACATCTGCTCCAGGATCATCCATATAAAACCTCATTCATTTAAATTACAGCAGCATGGCTGAGGAACAGGAGGATACCAGTGTTGAACTGCCATGTTTATTACAACCACATTGTTGGACACCTGAAGATGTGCAGGAGGAATGGGACAAAAACTCATCTGAAAATCTTCCTTCAAAATATCTAAATATATTCAGAATGTTAAAACATGTCAATAAACACTGGAACCGAGTCAGATCTACAGAAAACATGTTTATTCTGTCTGTGAACTGGATCCCCATACAGACTGAGCAGTTTTTTTAATGAAAATCATTACATTATTTTCTAATTCTGGTTCAATAGAAATATTTTTTTAAAAAGCAAAGAAATAAGATAATTTATTACATATTACGTCACTCATAAACTAATATTTTGGCGAACAATCCTTTAATGTTTCCGCTACAGTCAGGTGTTTTCTGTTCCTCTCAGTCAGACTTCTGCACCTGTTGACAGGTATTTTGTCCCACTGTTCAACAGAAAAGTGCTCTAAATGTCCAGGACCAATTTGTTGGGTTTTTTTTCTTTCTTCAACTCAATTAAATTAAAAAATCGTGTCTTACATCACTAAATTATATTTTTGCAAATTTCTAGTTATTGTTTCTTTTTTAAGTTTCCAGTTATTTGAGTGACTGTTGTAGCCTTTTCTTTAATGAAAGGGTATGAATACATATGAGCACACAAGTATATATATATATATATATATATATATATATATATATATATATATATATATATATATATATATATATATATACAGAGAAGAGACTTTTTGTTGTGAAGATGCAAACAAGTGGAACAAATTGCCCGTTGAGATTAAATTGACACCAAATGTGGACATTTTAATATCCAGGTTAAAAACATGTCTTTTCTCATGCGCCTATGATTAAATCTGGATAGTAACTTGTAACTGATCTTGCTTTAAGTTTTTTCTTAATTAATTTATGATTTTGTTGTCATTTTTACTATTTATTGTTGTCTTTTACGCTTCTTTACACCATCTTTAATGCTTTTAATGTTTTTTATGAAAAGCACTTTGAATATTCTTACACATGGAAGGTACTATACAACTTTTCAGATTATTTTTTTCATGCTAGGCTAAAAATATCATAAGTTTAGACAACTGGGAACTTGTTACACTATTGGTTATATTAAGTTTACAATGGCCAAAACAGTTACGTAATTTATTGGTGTTACAGTATTGGTTGCTACAAACACATTGAGTATTTCATCCGGTCATGTTTTGATGTCCGGTTCGGACAGCTGATCGTAGCTGACCCGGTTCCCTAGTTCAGCTAACACAGCTGGAGATGCAGATAGCTTCATTAGCATCATTAGCTGCTCTCACCTGATCCTTGTTCATCTCCTCCGTGGACAGACCGTCCACCACGGTCGACTGCTTCTCTTTTCCAGCCTTCTTGCTTTTGTTTTTTGGTGCCTGAAGAGGGGGAACAGCGTCATTCACACAGGTAAATCGCCGTCCATCAGCTCACTTAACCTGGCTAACCATCACCAGTCTAGCTAAGCTAACAGGCTAACAGCGCTCTGGAGCAAAGTATTTAAACAAACAATCGACTTAAAAAGGTTTTATTTTTCATTTCTCACCATCGTCACACGTGGAGTTGCTTCACATAGAGAAAGATTAAATCTTCATATGAATCCAGTCGGATATTTACTACGCTCATCTGGTAACAACACAAGGCGCTGCCATAGCAACCCAGTCACGTGGCGTTCAAATTTTTAATATGAATCCCTGTGAAATAAAATACGGTGTATGTTTAAAATGTAACATTTGACCTACAAACACTGTTTGGTTTTTTTAGACAGTAGTCTGGTTAAATATATCCACCTATGACCCAGAAAATAAACCGTTGTTGATTAAAAAAAATATATACATTAACCATGTTTTGCGGTGTGGTTAAAAAAACAAAAAAACAAAAAAAAAACCACACAAATTGCAAACACGAAAGACGATTTTGTTTTTAAACGACTTTCGTAGTTTATTCAGCGTGTTCCTGTTCTCACCAGAATTGGCACTGCTTACTAGCAGCTCAGCTGTGGTATGTTTTCCTACAACCATATGTATATATGGTTGTAGGGGGAAAAAAAAAAAAATATATATATATATATATATATATATATATATATATGTGTGTGTGTGTGTGTGTGTGTGTGTATATATATATATATATATATATATATATATATATATATATATATGTATATATATATGTATGTATGTATATATCTCAGGCTGCATGGTGGCCTGGTGGTTAGCACTATGGCCTCGCAGCAAGGTCACTGGTTTGATCCTTGGCTGAGGCGGGATTTGGTCAGTGGCCTTTCTCTGTGTTCTCCCCGTGAATGCGTTGGTTCTCTCCGAGTTCTCCAGCTTCCTCCCACCATCCAAAGACATGCATGTTAGGCTAATTGGTTACTCTAAATTGCCACTAGGAGTGAGTGTGAGCATGAGTGGTTGTTTGTCTCTGCGTTGCCCTGCAATGGACTGGCGAGCTGTCCAGGGTGTACCCTGCCTTGGCCCAAAAGACAGCTGGGATAGGCTCCAGCTTCCCCGCGACCCTGATTTGGATTAAACGGTAATGAAAATTAATGAATATATATATGTGTGTGTGTGTGTGTGTGTCCCTTGTGTGTCAGTTTATTAGGACAGTTAGTGTTTCAGTTACTTATGTTAGTGCTTGTGTTGAAATTGTTTTTCTTTGACCTCCTCTCTGTAGCCTGGCAAGCCAGACTTTCTCGCTGTACCAGCGTAGACTTAGTCTTTCTGTATTGAATATAAAGAGCATTCCAGTCTGGCATGCCAGGCTGTCTTTTATGGGCCCAAAGTTATTGTCACTAAAAGATTACTTTTGTAAATGTAAACACTTTTTTTTTTTTTAGAAAATTCCCTGTGCCTCTCTGTTTTTCACGGCTCGGTCCCTCACAAGGGATGAATCCTCCTCTAGAGCTAACATGAAGCAGTGTAGGATCTTCTGAACAAAGAACACAACAGACAGATACATCTAAATGATAGCTTTAGAAAGTCCTCAATGGATCCCAGAGAACTATTTCTGAAGACAGGGTTCAGACTGTCAAAGAATAAAGATGCTCACACCAAATATTCCTTTTAAGCTCTATAGAACTGGACCAGCTCTGGTTCTAACTCATACTGGAACATGTTTCAGTAAACGAGTGGAACCAGTTCCTGTTCAGGAAACAGAGTCTGGATCAGGGCTGAAAATGCCCAAGTGGTAAAATCTCCTGGATAAAAATAACAAACGCTCATAAAGGTTCTTTAGATCTTTTTGTTTGCATCAGTTTTTAGTTGAGCTGGGTTGGTTTTACCTCAAAATACAGAATGTTAGGCTTCTTAATCTCCTTGGAGTCACTCAGGGATCTGTCCTTAGTCTCCTACTTTTCCCCAGAGTTGCTGCTCTTCCACATAAAGACAAACCAGATGAGGTGGCTCAGACATCTTGTTAGGATGTTTCATGGACACCTCCTTGGTGAGGTGGTCACATTCACATGCAGGGGGTTCCTGCCAGTCCACTCTACAAACCTGTTCACCAGCAATCTATTTTCTTCCCTTCCCACTTTTATACACCCAAAAACAGCAGAATCATCATGAATTTCTGAAGGATGCACAACTTGAGTGTTTTACACGAGTGTAATACCAAAAGTCAGTGGTGTACACAAGGTGACAACTTTCCTAAACTATTCATTGTGTTTAAAGACATTAGGGAAGCATCTGTGGCAGCATGGCTGTCCTCGTGCACTGGGGTTTTCTTGGTGGATGTGTCAAAAGAACTTTTAAAGTATTTCAATGTCCACAAGTCTTATAAGCCTTTTCCTGAGAACATAATAAGTAATTAGTAATTAGAGTACCCCCTTAATTTCTACTTTAATATAAGGATAAATTAAGTTAATCCCTTCACCAAAAAAGGACCTGTTATTTATTGATAACTGGTGCCTGATCAGGGTGTTATGTTACATTTTATTGCCCATTAAAAAGTCAATAATGAAGCAGAAGTCAGAGGAAATAAAAGATGCAAAATAGTTGTAGTTAAAGAATTTAATGCTGGAACAACAATACCTTTAAAGAGAATTTTAACATGTTATTGTCATTTTTATATGTATATAACATCATAATAAAAGGGCAATGAACGCTAGTTGGAGGGGCCGCATATAATTTTTTTCCCAGGGTCCCCCAGAGAGCCCTATAGTCCCCTCTGTTTGGTCCCCTCTGTCTTCAGATGGTGACATGTTGGGACATGGCAGCATGCTGGTTGGATGCCTCCATCTTCGTCTTCCTGACGGAGCTGTACAGGTTGGGTTCTGCTGCTGTGAAGGTGTCTGTTGTTCCACTGATGGTTGAGTAGTACGGGCTCTCTAGCTGCAAGCTGACATCTACAATCTCCTCATAAATCACCTCAGTCAGGGTCTTGTCAATCTTCTTGCTCCTGTCTCCTCTCTTTGCTGAACAGAGTTTCAAGATGAAGATGGACAGCAGCATCAGAGAAGCACCTGCAACTGCACCGGCTGATATTTTCCACCAATCTGAGGGATTCTGTATCTCTGCATCTCTCTCCTTCTGGTCTGGTCCGAATTCAACACTCCCTGCCCCACTTGTTGATGCTGCTGGTGTTGGAGTTTTGGCAAAATCTGGGGTAACCGTCAGATAAACGGTGTTCCTCCCATTGCATAGATACAGTCTCTCATCAGACATTTCCACGTTTCTGATAACCAGAGAGTTTTTCCCCTTGAACTGGTAGCGTCCCTCACTGCTGATCGCCTGGTTGTTGATGATCCTTACGAGAATCAGCGGTCGACCATCCAGCTGTAATTTGCTCCAGGTGACATTTCCAGCTGCATGTGGACAAGGAAGTACGGCCTCTGAATGCAGCATCGCTCTGACTTTCAGTAACTCTGTAAATTCAAATGTGGTTAGTCAACTATTTCTGATTAAATTTGGTTTTCCCCATTACAAACTTTTCCAAAAAATTTTTTGCATCATATTTCAACCTGAACAACCAATAAAACCATGTGGAACGACACATCCCAAGTTTGTGGAAAAGTTGTTACTGTGTTTAAAAAAAAGTCAAATCATCAGCATACCTCAAGTAGAGAAAACATCTAAGGAGATTACAGAAACTACTAAAACTGGGTTAAAAGCTTTCCAACGCATTATTAAAAACTGGAAGGATAATGTGGAACCATTGTGGACATCTTCATGGGAGAAATGTGATCAGAAAATCATCTTGAGTGATGGTGATTTGCAAACACTTAAAAATTTGATGAAGCCAAGAGGAAGAAAAACAACAGCAGACCTCTGGCTATTTTTTTTTTAATTTTTTTAAAATTTAATTAGCGAGCATAACAACATTTCCACAATGTAAAGGGACCTCAAGGATTTCAAAGGAGGAGCTGTGCAGCCATAAGAAAACCACCAATCAGAGAGGTAAGGTGAGAAAACTCAGCTTCAGTTTGCCATGGTGTGTAAAAATGGACTCTGGAGCAATGGAAGAAGGCCATGTGGTCTGACTCCAGATCTACCCTGTTCCATAGTGATGGGAACATCAGAGTAAGTAAGATGAAGTAATATAGACATCACGTCGACTGTCTATAGCACAAACACTGTGGGAACAGTCTATGATCTGGGGTTGCTGCAGTTGGTCACTTTTAGGTTCACCAACATTATGTCCAAGAAATAAAGTGAGCTGATACCTGAATATTCTGAATGAGCAGGATACTCCATTTTCCTTTATGGCCCGGCCATATTCCACCAGGAATAGGCTCAGATTATGAAAGAGTGGTCAAGGGAGCTGGAAACAGTTTTTTTAAACATGAATTAGTCACCATAGAGTCCAGATCTGGACCTCTTTTAGAATCTTTGGGATGTCCTTGAGAGGGCTTTGCATCAGGGTTGGACTCTCCCATCAATAAAGATTTTAGTAATTTAATTTTTCATTTGGTGGCTTTTTTTCTGGCCAGGCAGTATAAATTTATATAAAGTTGGATTCAGTAATTTATACTGGCAAGGCATCTAATTTGCACACATTTATTTGCAGTTTGATCTTTTATCACCCGTTACATTATTTCTTAAGTGTGTATGTATAGATCTCCAGAAGGTTTAAAGATCATTAATAGTGTTGTGCCCATTGATTTATTGCACCCCGTCTGCATGTATTCTAACTAGGGCAGAAGATTCAGTTGTCTTCGACAGGAGTCAAAACTCAAGTTTTCTTTAAGACCCAAAAAAGAGGATCAGATTTATCCAGTTCTGAGATCTTTAAACTCTATCGTCCAGCAAATAAAATACAACTGTTGACTTAATGCTACTAGTACTACTACTTTTCAGCTCTATTAGAGCATCATGTGTTGTTTGGGATTCAACAGATGGGGGTAATAATATTATTAATAATAATAATAATAATTAATAATAATGTGTTATGAATGGCATTGCTGAGATTTATTATTAACAACATGACTATGGTATGTATAGTGACTGATAAAAGCTTTGGCTTCTTTCTGCATTTCAGATCTTCTGGTTGTCTGACCGTCAGATGAAACTTGGGTTTTATGCAAGGAATTTAGTAAAAAACAAAAACAAAAAAACAATAAGAATAATTTAATTTTTTTTTTAACCTATCTTATGCCTTTAAGTCATATTGTGTGTCATTGTGTGAGCTGTCCGAAAATAATTTTGTTTTAAAAGTATGCTATAAATAAAGTTTTGATTTGATAAATTCAGCTTTTGCACTGTTTCTCTGACATTTGCAGTTTTACGAGTCTCCTGTTGTTTTTCCCATCTCTTTAAATGAGAAACAGGAAACAATTACATCATAGAAGAAGTGGAGCCCCAAAACATAGAAAAAACAAGCAGAAGTTTTCACAGTTACTGTTAGAAAGATTTTTTAATCCTTCCATAAAACTTTGACCTTCATCAGGTCAAAAGTTTTAAAAGTTACTCTCATGTTCAACTAGATAACACGCTCCAAAAGGAGTTAAAGGGAATTAAGATTTCATCTACAGAAGTCTGAAATTACCCTTCAGACTGTAAGAAGTAGCTTTGAATAAGTAAAATAAAATGACCTCAGGTTTTAAACAAAACTGGAACATATTATCATGTCATAAACGAGGGAATAATTTCAGGTTTGGACATAAATTACCTAAAAACCTGACCATGTTTCAGAGCTCAGGGTAACTTTAGCTGAACTAAAGTGAACATGAATGAATTTATTTGGATTTTGTTACCTGAGCTGTGACAGAAGCATCCAGGGAGGAGAAGACAGAGGAGAAGCAGCATCTCTGCGGTGTTCATGCTTCAAATGGGTAATACGCTCTTTCCTATGAAAGAGGAAGTCTTGGGTGACAGTGTGTGTTTGTGGAAATTCAACTCTTATCAGTCATCATACATGAAAATTAACCATTTAATGGCAGAAAACAAAAACAAAAAGCAACTGTTCCCTAATTACAAACCTTTATTAACATACTTTAAAAGTACCTTTTTACATACGATTACCAAGAAAAAGAGAAATAAACGTTCTTTTTTAGTTTGTTTTTCCACATATCTGTTGGTAGATGAGTTGATGTCTAAGTCCAACATCTCAACTGGTAAAAAGTCTTTTCATGTTTAGGTGAGTTTTTAAGTTTCATTTAAATAATCTGTCTGTTTTAAAATGTTCTTCCTGTTAAAGGACAACTATATATTCCACGATATGACATCAGTGTAAAAATGCTACATCCAGGTCAGCAGATCTACGAGCCACCGCTGCCGCTCGGCTGGCTGATCTTCGACAGATCTCCGAATGACACGGTGGCTGAGCCACGCTTTGCAGGTTTGGCCTGAAAGCAAAAAAAACAAAGGACATTCAGAGCATTTGTCCATTAACAGACAGGAATTTAGCAGTGCAGTCTTCATAACCTGGTTTTACCATTTCACTGTTTCTCATTGGTGACTTTGCAATGAGGAAAAAACCCCCCCAAAAGGATCTCACCACATTCTAATGTGAAAAGTGTCACATTTTCACAGTAAAACTCTGGCTGTAAAGTGAGATATTTAAGGTCCCACCACAGCGTTTCAGTCCAGGTGAGGTCATGACTCTGGATGAGGTATGCTACTGTGTTTTGGATCATTGTTCTGTTGCAGGAGACAGTTTCAGCCAAGCTTTAGTTGTCAGACAGATGGACATCTGACTTTAGACTTGGGTTTAAATGACACTCTTGAACTTTTGTAGAGGACAGAACAGGCAGAATAACATCCAGAGAAGTTCATGGTCCACTCAATGACTGGAATGTGTCCAGATCATCATACCTCCACCGCCGTGCTGACTGCTGTGAACAGGTGTTTGTCCTTCTGTGCATTATAACAAAACATCTGACTCACCAAGACTCAAGAAATTTTTATTGATCTCATAAGGGATATTCATTTGTAGCTCACCCACATCCACATAACAAATCAACAATCAATCACGAAACAAGCAAACAATCGTCAATGTCAGCTCCAGCAGTCCAAACATATAAAACATAAGACCAGAATAAGATAAATAAAAAAACCCAAAACAAAACAGTTAATTAAAAAGGCTGACCATACAGCGTAAACACACCTCCAAGACCAGAACACACACTTCCAGATTTCAGGTGAACATGTCCTCACCTGTGACTCATGAGGCTTCCAGCCAATCATGTAGAGGATTTCGAAGGTGGCGGGGACGGAGCCATCCTCACTTCCATACATCTCTGAAACATTCAGACAGAACCAGAATCAAACAGCAGCTCTGAAGTCAGTTTGGCAGATAAGAACATCTTTGGTGTTGCTATGACTCCATCGGTCCTGGATGCTCGCCTGCAGGCGTTTTGAGGAAAGGGGAAGTGACGAAGACAAGGCTTGCTATGTCTCACGTCAGTTTAATAAAAGAATCTGTGCTGACAGCAAAAAACAGAAGGATGACAGAGGAAGTCTGAAATCACATCCCGATCAGCTGCATGAATCAGAACATCTGCAGTCATGCGATCGTCCCACTGGTGAAGCTAAAATTCAGAGGATGGAACAATGTTCTGCAGAGTCCTTGTCTACTTTTAAGAGCAAGCTGAAGACTCAGCTCATCAAGGAGTCCTTCCACACTTAGTTTCGACATATTTGTCGGAAAATTGGAGAACCTAGCCCCGTTCTTTGCAACAAATGTGATGGTATTTATTCTTTGTATTTTAACATGGGTAATATTTGGGGGGGAAGCCTGTAGCACTACACGTCAAGACTGGCGTCCAACTGGACTCCAGCAGTCCACTAACATCTTCCTATGATGTCCTCCACTATTTGATTTTGTGCTAGTGTTGTTCTTACTCTCTTAAGTAAGTCGCTTAGGACAAAAGACAAGACAAGAAAACCAAGAATGCTTTAAACAAAGCTTAAGTAGCTGCTGCTGCATCATGTTTTCTCATGCAGGGAAACTAGACATGGACCACTTTGGATGCCGTTTTAACTGAAGGAAAAACTCTTCAATGACTCACCTTTATAAATGGCTGCTGCTGCTAATATGGTGTCTCTGTGCAGCAGCGCCCTCCTGTTCCAAGCACAGTTACTCTCCCCCATACCTGCAGAGGAGAGACTTTTTTTTTTTTTTTTTCCCCACCTACCTGTTTACTTTCTGCTTTCTTAACATTTCTCAGTGACTGTGAGCAGGTTATACCTTGTAGGTCAGTCATGACCTCCATGATTCCTGGATAATGAACCTGAACTTCATCAATGTCCTGAACAGAGAGAAGAGAAGTTAAATCATCATAATCAGTCATGTTGTCTGTTTAAACCAGATATGTCAAACTCATTTTAATTCAGGTTCCCCATTTGCCTCAATCTGATCTCCAGTAAAATAACAGCATATTATCCTATAAATAATAACTAAATAAAAAAAAAACGTATTCTTTATTTTTATTAATGTAATCAAGTTATTTAAGATTTTATTATAGATTACATAAAACATATTTTCAAATAATTATACGCTACCTCTTAAAAGTTTTGGATAATTTTCCCACTGGATATAAAATTGTCATGAAAACCACCCATACCGTTATTAAATTTGCGTTTTTTAAATTTATTTAAAAATCTGGATTTTGTGGGTCAAAAATGATTTAAAACACCCCTAGAGGGTAAAACCATTTTTTTTTTCTGTGATGTAAAGGTAAACTTGGCACTCCTCTACATCACAAACATGAACCAAAACAACTCACTGCCCCCTCCCTCCTGATGCAAAGAGGCAAGCCCTGCAGCCACTGATGCACATGAACGGATCAAAACTTTTCTGACATGGATTCACCAGTTTCAGGCTTACAGACTTTTGCAGAGCTTTCGGGAAAATATTGCTGCAATGGTGTATATGAGGGATGTAAAAGTAACAGTGGATTTTATTCTTCACTTGCTGATCCCCATCTGTTGATCTGTCTTTCCTGTCCTCTCCACCCTAACCAGTCGAGGCAGATGGCTGCCCTCCCTGAGCCGGGTTCTACTGGAGGTTTTCTTCCCGTTAAAGGGGAGTTTTTTTCCTTCCCACTGTCGCCACGTGCATGCTCAGGATGGGGGATTGGATCAAAGTCATGACTCAATGCAATCAGTTGGTTTCTATTATAGGATATGTATGAATTGGCTTGTATTGATGTGTATGTTGATTCGTGTATGTAAAGTGCCCTGTGACAACATTGTTGTGAAGTGGCGCTATACAAATAAAGTTAAACATTGGTAGCAAAGCAGCAGCGACTTGCAGCTGCACCTTCCAGCAGCTGCATCAACTGCCCGCTCTCCGCTCCCCTCATCCCCCCAGACATTGCCCCCCACACCTGCAGTTTCTGGCATTTTTGAAAGTTTTTCCAGTGAGTGGAGTAATGTAAAAAGTAAGGGGTATAGTTACACTTTCATTCATCAAAAATGAATGTGTTAAACTCCTATGCTTACTATAAATTTATATGAAGCTATATCCTAAGTATTACATTCTTCCATTAACATTATTACATTTTATTTTATTGAATCTTTATAGACTTGTAAAATAAATTTTAAACTTCACATATATTTGTATATTTACATACTTACTCATTACAGTCACAGAAATACATTTACTTCTAAACTATTGCAGTCTATATCTTTTTTTGTTATTTTCAGTTTACCAGGTTTGTTTTGTCAGCCTGACGGGACCCTTTAGCACAGCAGTGACACATTCTGGTCCGTGAAGACCCTCTAACCTGCAGCTTTTATACATTTACCTGCTTCCACACACCTGACTGAAAGTAACGGGTCATTGTGCAGAACTTAGCAAGCTGTTGGAACAGGAAATATCTAAAACATTTTTCTGTAAACTCAGTTATCCAGGTGTCCGTTTCTTCTGGACCACCGTCTTCCTCTGAAGAATAACGTTCTCGTTAGCTACTGAATGCTATCCAAGCAGGGACAAGAACACTGTGGAAACCATCAGAATCACTAGATTGAAGGTTCTGGTCCTCACCACAGTGAGCATGTTGAAGCCAGCCTGGCCCAGCAGGTTGCCCAGGTCTGTGACGGCGGTGTAAGGGGACACGTGAGGGGAAAATCCTCCTTCCCTCTCCATCTCAGCCAGCTGGAGGGAACACCTGAGCTCATAGAGTGTCTCGCCGCCCACCATGGCCCCGATGAAGACCCCGTCTGGCTTCAGCACCTGGTGGATCTGAGAGGACGAGCAGGTCTGAGAACCCCTCACTCTCATCTCTGTGTCTCCAACAACAGGAATGTTCAACCTCACCTGTCTGAGAGCTCCGGGGAGGTCGTTGATCCAGTGAAGCCTGGAGGAAAACAAAAGGAAGCAGGTTGTAAGGTTTCCCTCCAGCTGAAGTGAGTCATGATGGCGGCACAAGGACGTTGTTACTCACGTCAGGCTGCTCACCACCAGGTCGAAGGTGTTTTCTTTAAACGGCAGGAACTCCTCGTCAGCCAGGACACACTGAGTTGGAATCTCGCCCTGTTTTCTGCGTTTCTGAAGATCAGAGTCAGAAAACACCCCAAACCAGACTCAGACACACCGATTCTAACTTTTATTTAACTTCTGCTTCACTGCAGACAGAACTGGGTTAAAATACTTCAGTTTTACTTTGTCTCTTCCTACATCAGAGTGAAGGAAGATATTTATTTTCATTTTCTGTGTCAGATCAGTGATGATGATGATGATGATGATGATGATGTGTCCAAACTCACCAGAGTCTGTGGGGAAATGTCCGTCAGGAACAAACGCTCCACCATGTCCTGAAGACACAGATTTATAAACACAAAGAAAAAACTGAATCTTAGTTTTTATTGTGTTTCTGTTGCCGATCTCTGTCTGAATGACTGGGATTTAATGACAGAATTGTCTGTGGAATCACTCTGGATGGTGGAACTCTGAACTTATTCTGAACCAGGATTCTCCGACTGAGGAAACTCCTGTCTCAGAGTGATGCAGGAATACTTTTGTTCCTGCCAGATTGGACAACTGTAATTCCTGATTATTATTCTGTCCCATAAATGTTCTGATCCAAAATGCTGCAGCGATGGTTCTGATGAGAATTATCAGCAGAGAGAAAATTTCTCCAGACTTATTTTCATCAGCTGCCTGTTAAATCCAGATTAGAATTTAAAATTCTTATTTTCACATATAAAGCTCGTAGTTACCAAGCTTTATTGGATCTTGAAGATTTTGGAGTTCCAGATTCCCCCAACAGAGGACTTCACACTCACTGCAGGTTTACTAATAGTTAAGTGGGAGGCAGATCTTCCAGTTATCAGAACCATCTCTGTGGTCCCAGTTTGGCTTCAATAAGCACACACCGTCTTTACCTTCAGATCAGACTTGAAATAAAATCCTTTCTGATTCATCTCATCATTAGGTCTGGCTGGCTTGGTGACCCTTAGTTCTACCGCCCAAGTCTGACATCCCATGATGCACTGGGCTCCTCTCTGCTCTTTTTACTCTCCGTGTAGAAATGTCTGTTGTCAGTAATATGTGTTGCTCTTCTTCCCTGTCTTAAAGTTATGTTGTTGTTGACCTGTTTTTCCTGTACTTTATGTCGCTAACTAGTCCAGAAAGATAGCTCACCTTCCTGGTTCTGGTTCTGATGGAGGTTTTGCTCATTCTGATGGGTTTTTCTTTCCATCATTTCCTCATGCAGCCCAGGATGGAGGATTGAATCAAAGAAAAGATTTGATCCAATCCGTTGGTTTTCTTAGCTAGATCATTATTTCATTAACACTGTTATTATGAATTGGGCTAATGTGAATCATTGAATGAATTTGTTTTAACTGGACTAACTGGACAATAACATTGAACTGGTTTGTTTATTAGTTATGTGTAAAAACTGTGGTGCCATCAAACTGTCTACGTGAGCAGGTGAGTAAATCTTTTCTTACTTTGTGTAAATGTTCTGCAATGTGGCTCTTTCCACCACCAATGTCCAAAGCCAGAGGAAACGTCCTGAGGAAACAAGAAGAGGACAAGAAGGTCATTGTCTAATAAAATCTGACATTTAGTTGAAGAATGAAACTTTAATGAGGCTGCTCAAAGCTGAAATTTATCAAGGAGACAAATATCATCTCAAAATTTTTACTCTACGCTGAGAACTCTGGCGGCTCTTTATGACAATAAATTATAAACTAGAGATGATTTAGAGACGAATCTGAGAATAGAAGCTGTATGAAATCAGCAGAGCTCCTTTATTTTTTACCACAGAAGACAGGAATGAAGCAGACTGAGTTTAAAAAGACAACAAACTGGTTCACTGTCAGTAAAGACCAACAATTTGTCTCTGAGAAAGTTAATATCATCCGAAATCAGCTCAAATAAAGTACGTAAACGGATTTTTAATCTGATAAATAACTCACCGAGCAATGTCATACACCCGATCGGCTACTCGACTGCCCACCTGCAAACACAAGATTTACAATCATCAACAGATTTCAGCTGTAAAAACAACAACAAAGAAAATGTTATGGTATTAAATTTCCAGGATAGCCTGAAGAGGAAAAACAAACAGAAATAAGTGATTTAAAAAAATGATTAAATGTTTAGAATTACTTCCTGTTTCCAGAACTCAGTTTTTAGGCCTGAAAAGCTGAAATCACTGCATACATGTCTTATCTCAATATCAATATTACAGAGACACTAAACATTGCAAATGAGACAAAATAGGTACCAGTGTACCACAGACACGCAAAAAAAAAAAAAAAATTAAAAATTAAAAAATAAAAATAAAAAATCTGGGAGTGATGGAGCGAAGCATCAGAACCACAATAAGAACAAAAACTGAAAATGACTGAGATAAGAGACAAACAGCAGATGAAGATGTCCGTGGAGAAATCATGAAAAAGGCATCATGTTGGAAGAGACTGAATAAAATAAATAAAATAAAAATATGAAAATAAAAAACAGAAAATGGCACAAAGCAAGACTAAAGGCAGAATCATCTGTGTGCCTGTTTGGGTGAGGGTCATGCTGCTCTGCAGAGGATCTGGAGGTCTGAAGATGTCAGGATGTCTTCTCACCTCGTCCCTCAGATAGTCATAGTGGTCACCGTCCTGCAGAGACGCAGCCCAGTTCTTCTGCCTCTTCTTCATCGTCCTGTTGAAGACATTCATGGTGCCCCTGCCTGACACTGACATGTCCCTGCGGTGTTCAGACCTGAACCCAGCCTGGAGTCTGCACGAGCAGGAGGAAGTGAACCAGCTTCCCGGAGAGGCTACAGGAGCAGAACCGGCTGTCTGCAGCCTCTGTAGGACTCGTCCACACACCCTGCTGCTCATGCTGCTGCTTTTATTAAACACAAACAGTCCAACATGTCATTGTTGTACAACCGCTTCCTGCACTGAATGACCTCAGGAGAGGGGAGGGAGGAAACTATGGAACTGGATTCTGCCTGGTGAACAGGAAACTGTGGAGATGGATCGCAGCAGGGAAACCCACCTGCCTCTACAATAACCGTACTTATGACTAATTTTCTCTATATAAACTGTATATAGCCCTTTTGCTGTAGAATACTTATGCATCTAATCTGTTCGTTAAAAATATCACTGTGGACAAGTGAAGTGAAGTCAAATCTTCTGGTTCTATAAAGTAGAGAAAATTGTTGTAATGTGAAGATTTGCTTTCTGAACTTGGACATTCGTGTATTGTTTTCTTTTCCTAATGTTGATAATATATGGATGATTAACACCTTTAAAAAACCTTGAAAGGATAACTTGAACGAAGCCTAAAACGCGTTAGTTTTGGTTTTGTGGGGAAAACATTTCATGTTCAATAGTTTACGTTGGCTGAACGCGTTTCACACAGTTTGTCCCAGTTCGCTTGCCCTAGTCGTAAAGGGCTGGAAAGGTTACGACAATTGCATGCTGGGAAAACACGTGTCTGAGCGATATCTATCAAGTAAAGGTAAATTATGGTTTTAAATATCATTTTAGTGTGTTTTTAAAGTAGTTTCTTAGTATTTTCAGTGAGCTGCAGAATCGGGTTGGTTATGAATTTCCCCCACTATTGCAGAATGTCCTCCCGTAGCCGTCATATTATTTACATGTCAGCGTGGTTCAGAAGAGATCATAGCCGAGTTTCAGCTCTGATTTCTGGCTTAGCAAATGGTTAAACGCCGGTGCTTCACAGCTAAGCCGGGCATTAAAAACAATCTTCAGTTTTACTCCTGCAAAGTTCAGTTTTGTTGCTAAATTTAGTTGTTTCCTGACCTAAAGACTATCAGCTGCATTATACATATAAACCAACACTTTTTGTTTGTTTTTATGTTTATTGATAATTATCCAGAACATCTAAGTTTTAAATTGACTCAGATTTCTCTGTGAAGCGGATAAAACCAAGTAGTACCGAGGGCATGATTATAACATGATTTTTAACTTTCTGACAAACTGAAAAACTTGTCAGTGGTCAGAAATGAAGAGAAAAAGCAATTCTATAATCTCTAAGTAATTTATTAACCATTTCATTCAGTTATTCAGGTAATCAGCTGACCTCATATTGTTGCTGAATCTAGACCTGAACAACTACAGTAACCCCAGATCATAATTCCCCCGACAGGCTTGTACAGTAGACACAAGGCTTGATGGCTGCATCACTTCATCTACCTCTTTTCTGACCCTGATGATCCCATCACTCAGGAATAAAGCTGTTGCTACAGTTAGCCTCACTAATTTGTGTTTTTTCTTATTGCTATACAGCTGTCAATCCTAATTCCTTCAGTTCCCACATTGTGCATGTAGAAATGTTCTTACTTTCACTATTAAACATGGTCCTGAGCTCTTCTGTTTATCTTTTATCTGATTTCACCAAACATTTAGGCGATCGCAAATCAGCATCATTCAGGATGGTTTTCTTTTCACATTTCGTTCTGAAAGACAATGGTCCTCCTCACTATCTTTACTGCTTTTAATGTGTTGGGAGATTCCTATCCCAGTTATAGAAGTTTCTGACCTATCGTTGGAAGTTTTCTCAGCTTAATACTTACTAATGATTGGACTCTTCTGAAACAGAATAGCATTTTTATGAAATCATGGGATGAGTTTAAGGAATGAGACGCTACTATTTGCACCATTTGGGATTAAATAACTTGTTGCCAGCTGAAGGATAATTCCCCATGCAGTAACTGTTATGCAACGTCATACAATTAATTTATATTAATAAGTATTTATTTATTGCAAAACTCCTTGCATGATAGGTAACCTTGAGTACCAGGGATCGGTGATATAAACCACTACGAGATAATGGTTGACTCTCTGGACAAATAATATGGATGAAAACTAGAAACTAACAGTTCAATGTCCTTTGTGTGGATCTTCTCCTTTATGGTGACATGTCCAGAGTGTCACCACCCGCTGTTAAAAAGCACAGCAGTTCCACCTCCCTTTAGCTTTCCACTGACTCTCATGTTGTGATCGGCGTGTAGACATGTTGCAGTCTGGGATTATTCATGCAGCCATGTCTTGTTGAAGACCATACTACATTCCCTGTATTCTTTTTGAGACTTGTTAGCACCAAAAGCTCTTCCACCTCTTCTAAGATAGCGATGTCATGTTAGCCATCAGAACGGTTGAAAGAAATGGTTTAAACTGTCTCTCTGCCTCGCTCCTGCTCTGTATCCTCTTCTCTTCCTTTTCAGCTCCTCTGGGATTTGCTGATTATCTTGATTTTTGCGCAGTTTAATGAGTTGATTCTGCTGGTAAATAATTTCTGTTGCCATGGAAACTCACTGTAATGATACTTGAAAGAGTCTGAGCTACAGTGAAAAATCCATTGAGCAGCACAGTCTCCAACTTAACGGCAATTGTGAAAAATTGATGTTTTACTTCTGGACGTTTTTTAACCTTGGTTTTAACTCGACAGGTGAGGCCGTGAGTTCACCGCCATGTCTTCCAAACAGAACCAGGATGACGACAAGCGCTTCCTCCGGGTCCAGAGGGACCCCAGGTTTTGGGAGATGCCCGACAGGGAGCGCAAAATCAAGATCGACAAACGTTTCAAGTCCATGTTTCATGACAAGCGCTTCAAGGTGAAGTACACAGTGGACAAGCGAGGACGTCCCATCAACCACACGTCCACTGAGGACCTGAAGCGGTTCTACAAACTGTCTGACTCTGAGGAGGAGGAGGATGAGGAGGTGGAGGAGGAGAGCAGGAAATCAGCAGAAAGCAAGAAGAAGAAAGGGAAACCAGTGGGAGAAGTGAAGAAAGCGAGAGCAAATGTTAAAGTAGAAGGGCCCAAACGTGGAGTTCGAGTTGTTGAGGAAGGTGAGAAAATTCTTTTATCCAATATTGATGAGAAGAAACTTGACCAAACCTGCATATTAAATATGTTTATACTTATAAAAAGGGAGTCCAGCCGATAATATCTGGACAACTATTTACCAGGATCAGAGTTCAGCGCTGCTTCCTTCTGTCTCAGTATTTTAAACAGATCCTCAAAACAAGGTTTTCCAGGTGAAGTTTCAGGTTAATTAACACTTGGTTTTTATAAATGTGTACATTTTTAATTTAGCACATTTAACACTAATTTAACAAAATCACCAAACCTTTATAGGAAGGGGGTTGCCCCCAGACCTCTCTCAGGGGGTCTAGTTTGTCACCTTTTTTTTATACTATTTTTATATCCTGTCCTGGAGCCAGAAAATGTGGTGTTTATTCACAGACTCTACGTTAAATGAACAACAAATGAGCAGAAAGAACCACGTTTGCCTGAAAAAGAAGAAAACAAAATGGTTAAAGCCAAGAAAATGTTGATCCATGATAGCACTAAAAACCAGCTGAGAGAGAGTCTTTGAGAACTGAAGGAGCTAAGTCTAAGCAAAGCTACTGAGATATCTTGGCCAGAGAGTTGGTTTGACGTGCCGCTTCGCCGTGATTGACTTCCACTCATATCAATTAATTTCAGACTCGATAATCTTTATTCTTTTTGCAAATAATCTTGTGGCATACAAACGTCTACTTGCGCCCTGTGGTCAAAAACCCTTTGCCCTTCCAGGCCAAACATCTGCCTAACCAGTGACACGTTCCCCCTATATGCGTCACCTGCCCAGGTAACAGTACAGCGCCCTCTAACAGCAACAATCAGGAACACAGTTAAACTAATTTGCTCCTATAAGGACAGTTGACAAGTAGTATCAATAATTGTTAACAGCAAAAAAAAAAAAAAAAAAGCCAATAAATGTACTTCTAGGAGGAGAAACAACGCACCAGTTCCAACCACATCAACCATCCGCACACCAGGAAGTTCTAGGCTGCTTTCATCTGCTTGTCCATGGAGAAGCTGGTCTGAAGCAGCAGATGCTTCCTGATACCAGGAACTGAAGTGACAATATTGCTCAGATCCAGTGATTAAAGGTTTCCCAGGTAACGTCGGCGGATCTGTCACATCACATAGATCAACTTTTTAAGGTTTCTGTAGCCGAACGCGCATCGTAGTAAATATTTAGACAATGTGTCACATCTTCCTGACCATCATCATTCATTCTGGCTTGTTTGACCTCCACTTTGTTCAAGAAGTGGTGGTCAAATAAACAAGGACATAAAAGTTAACAGTAGCCGTCTGTTAACTCCAGATGAGTTTAACCGAGTTTCTGTTTCTTCCAGATGATGAAGATGATGATGAGCTGTCGTCTGCAGATGAAGACCTCGACCTTGACCCAGAGGAAGAGGATGAAGACGATAAAAGTGACAACGCAGAGGTGGACAGTGATGAAGCGAGTGGCACTGATGAAGAGGAGTCTAGTCTGGACTCTGGAGACGACAGCGACAGTGGGTCAGATCTGGCCCGAGGCAAGGGCAACATTGAGACCAGCTCAGACGAAGATGACGATGATGATGTGGACGACATCCTGAGAAAAGAGGAAGAGGAGATTGAACATGACTGGGGAGAGCTGTGCAAAGACGCTCAACGGAGTGACGAGGTGAGGCGTCTGGAGGGAGGAAGGTGGGAACCTGGACGTAGTTGATGTGTTTCAAGCATGTTGTTATTTCAGGTGTCTGCACGCCTGGCGGTCTGCAACATGGACTGGGACCGCATGAAAGCCAAAGACCTGCTGGTGCTGTTGAACTCCTTCGTTCCTAAAGGAGGAGCCGTGCTGTCTGTGAAGGTGTGTCTCACGTTTATGAGCTAAATCAGATCAGAAAATGTCAGAAAGGAAATGCTTGACTTCCTGTTTTTATTGTAATACCTGGAAGAAAATAAGGTCCAGAGGAAAAGTCTGTCGTCATGACAACATGAAGAAATGGTGCTCACTGTACACATTTTCATGTTCACCATCAGATGTGGTTGTTATGTGTCGTCTGCACTATTTTAAGTTTTTCATGGTTCCTGGGCCAAATGAAGAAGAAAATCTGATGAGAGATGGATGAATTTGGACGTCTGCAGGCCGCCGTCTGCAGATGTCACCTGAAGTGACAGATATCAAGTTTCCCCTTGAGGGAGCAGAGGATAAGAGGCTAATGGAAACAATTAAGATGTACAAACAAAAAAAACAAACAAGCTAAGACGTGTGACCCAAAGTGGTTTTAAAAAAGAACAAAAAACAAAAACATATTTTTCTGGCGAAGCTTCAGGCTGATAAACCAGGAGGAGAAAACCAAAGTGGCCTCCATCAGACTCATGCTGACTGTTTCAGCTGCATGTGGAGGTTGTCCTGGCGAAGACTCCTGAAAAAAACCTGGCCGCTGTTCTGGAGAAGACCGGAGAGACTTTCCTGGAAAAGACCCTGGAGACTGTCCTGGAAAAGACACTGGAGACTGTCCTGGAAAAGACCCTGGAGACTGTCCTGGAAAAGACACTGGAGACTGTCCTGGAAAAGACCCTGGAGACTGTCCTGGAGAAGACCCGAGAGACTTTCCTGGAAAAGACCCTGGAGACTGTCCTGGAAAAGACCCTGGAGACTGTCCTGGAAAAGACCCTGGAGACTATCCTGGAAAAGACCCTGGAGACTGTCCTGGAAAAGACCCTGGAGACTGTCCTGGAAAAGACCCTGGAGACTGTCCTGGAGACTATCCTGGAAAAGACCCTGGAGACTGTGTTGCTGTGGTGGTTGCACTGTGCGTAAAGATCGCTTGAAACTTCATTTGAAAGTTTAAAGCGATTACCCCCCCCCGCCAGCACCGTTTGGGCTTCCGTACCTTATAGTGACGTCGCGCGCTCCCGCTGGTTTCCCACAGAAACGCATAAACACAACAAAATGGCAGTTAGCAACGCACAAGTGCCCCCTCTGCGTTTTCATTACATTTTGTTGCAAAATAAAAACGATATTTGTACGTTTCGACAAACAACAGTTGTGATTTGCGGGTGTTTCCGTTGAACAATGTTAAGCACATTAGCATCTCGTTTCATAATTGCGGTTAATGCAAAGTAGGCACGTAGCGTTATTTTATGCTTTTCTACTTGCTGCGGAGAATTTGCTTCGGATTTTCGAAGCTTTTCTCCCTCATTTTCTTTTCTAAAACTCTGAAATTCGCTGTTGTTTATTCCACACCGCGCCATCTTTACCGGGAGTTAACTGGTCACGATCCCCCACGTCACGTCTGAGGACAAACATAATGTTACTTATAATGTTTACAGTGGCAGCACCTGCCATCTCTTGTTTAGTTGTACTTTAAATTTAGGTAAACTTTTAGGCTGATCGCAATAAAAGCATTTTTGACATTTGTAATTTTTTTCATTTCATTTTCAAAAAAAATCTGAGATTTTATTTTTGGCCATATCACCCAGCCCTACTTAAACCCTTTTTCTTCCTCCTGATGCTCAGTTTGACCTTCGGCAGGTCATTTTGACCACGTCTGCTAGTGAAGGGCAGGCGAAACCTCCTGAAGCATCGGAGCTTTTCATCAAATGAGTTAATTCAAGGACAAGGTGTGTTTGCTCTATGAATCCATCAAGTGGACAAAGAGTTTAACAGGTCAGGTTATCACAGTGATATCACTAATTTACCGAGTTAAATTAAATCTACTGTCCATGGTTTTAATATGTATGGACATCTATTTTAGAAAATTTGTACTGCTATCTTTCATTCAATTATTTAGTTTGTTATGTAGTTGCTTTGAATTAAATGTAAATGACATTTAAATAAATTAATAAGTAAATACAGTGACGAAATTGAAATTTTCATTTGGGATAATTTTCATTTAATTTCAACTTCTTTGACTTGAAAAATGAGATAAAAATACTCTTGGACAGATGAAATACTGGTTTTCTCACTGGTTCCATGATCTCATTGTAGAGATATAAATAACGATCTACAAATCCTGTCCCAGTCGATCCCAGAGAGCTCAAAATGCAGGTGCCCTCCATTGCGTTTCACCGCTCATTATGTTGAGTTCTGCACCAAATCGCAGACCGTGCCAACCTGTCATGTGGTACGTTCCTCCATCGAAGCTTCACACAGCCTCTGTTGACAACATTGAAACGTGTCCCAAAAGATGCTTCTTAAAATCTCTCTGGAATTTCTTCTCACGCTCCAACGCCTCGGCTCTGCAAGCCACAACTTGCCTGAGTCAGTGGCCTGTGATTGGCTGGAGGGAGATGAACAGGTGCAGCTGATGAAGTGGACGGAGGATGTTTTCCTCTGGATGAATCTTTTCAAATATCATGAAAGACATGTTGGGTATTAAAGGTGGAGTATGTAAGATTTTCAATATTTAAAAAAAAAATTAACTTAAAAAAATAACTACAATCATAATTAGTTTTTTTTAAACATGTAGGTTCCAGTCTGTCCATATTTGATGTGTTATTAAATTACAAGTTTAATTAATGACAAAGACCCTTCTTAAATGTTTGCCTACCAGTAAAAAAAAAAGTGCTTTTTGTCATATGTCATTAATTAAACTTGTAATTTAATAACGCATCAAAAATGGACAGACTGTAAGCTACATGTTCAAAAAACTATCTAATTATGATTGTAGTTATTTTATTAATTGTGGTGGAATTATGCGTATAGTGTAGTTTTAATATGTTACTCATTTATTAAGTTATATTGAGATATATATTCTTGTTCTTTACCATTTGCAGATCCTTCACGGGACTTGCCACCATATGAGCAAACTTACACACACACTGATTTCTGTGTGAATGGCCGCTATGGCCCTGTGACATCAACCAAGCCAGCCAATCACAGTTTTAATTCACCCATGAAAAGAGTCACCAAAAATAACAAAAATCTCCTACAATATTTCCACACAACTCTCCAGAGAATAGCAGGTCAGACCTCTATTTTTAATTCCTCTTATGGAGAGTGAACCAGCCCACACTTTAATGTATTTTTGCTTTTTCTCTCTTTTTTTTTTTTTTCTGTTCCAACTTTTTCATCTGATACATGCTCATAAAGCTTCCTTCTGGAAACCCACATTCTTCACAGCAGAACGTTAAATAGTTTACTTACATCTTCACCATATTGCTGCTTTAAAAACACCTTCATAGAATTTGGTTTAGGTTGCTCCTCCTTTCCCCCTATAGTCCCCATCGTCCCCTGGTCTTAGATTTCTGTTATGTCAGTCCTAAAAGTCTACTCACAGGGCTTCGTTTTGGAACCTGATCTCGTATTTCTACTCACAGGGCTTCGTTTTGGAACCTGATCTCGTATTTCTACTCACAGGGCTTCGTTTTGGAACCTGATCTCGTATTTCTACTCACAGGGCTTCGTTTTGGAACCTGATCTCGTATTTCTACTCACAGGGCTTCGTTTTGGAACCTGATCTCGTATTTCTACTCACAGGGCTTCGTTTTGGAACCTGATCTCGTATTTCTACTCACAGGGCTTCGTTTTGGAACCTGATCTCGTATTTCTACTCACAGGGCTTCGTTTTGGAACCTGATCTCGTATTTCTACTCACAGGGCTTCGTTTTGGAACCTGATCTCGTAGAGTCTATATCTCTGTTTTTGTTTTATTTTTGCTTTATTTTTATTTATTGTCAAAGTCAGTCCTGGGGAAAAGGAGCACAACTACCATTATTATGAAAACAGTCGACAATTTTATAAACAAAAGTGTTTCAGTTCCATTAGTATTAAGATTCACTCAGTCTATAATATTATATCAAAAACCACTTTCAATCAAATTATAATTTGGAAAAATATACTTCTCACCAGATAAATCCACACGTGGGTGAGATCCCTTAGTGATCGACCGAAACCGGTGACTGTGGCCCTCGTCACTTTGAAGATGGCCCTTCAGTCCGGTCCCAGCAGAAACACATGGGATCCCACTTCTGACACTAAA
Organism: Telmatherina bonti; assembly: GCF_933228915.1. Taxonomy (NCBI): domain Eukaryota; kingdom Metazoa; phylum Chordata; class Actinopteri; order Atheriniformes; family Telmatherinidae; genus Telmatherina; species Telmatherina bonti. Next base: position 16,664,492 of record NC_136621.1, on the reverse strand, counting down.
TTGTCATGGAACTGGCTCCCCGTCGGGGAATAGAACCCCAGTCTCCCGCGTGAAAGGCGGGGATATTCACCACTATACCAACTTGTAATCTAATAATGCATCAAAAATGGACAGACTGTAAGCTATCTAATTATGATTGTAGTTATTTTATTAATTTTTTTTGAAAATATTGAAAATCTTACATACTCCACCTTTAATGTCTGGATAAGAATGTAGGTCAAGGCATATTCTGATCACACCATGCGTCTAAAGTAAAAACATCTTTAGACCTGTTGAAGTGACAACATGGAAACTACCAACTGGTTTGAATCTGAGTTTTAATGGATCCAGTTCAAGGTTCTGTTGCAAAGAAATTGTTAAAAAAAAAAAAAAAAGGATTCTGTGTTTTTAGTCAAACAGGTGACAACTGCAATTTTCAGGGTGTTTTTGTTTTGTGAAGGGGAATAACAGCAATGCATGCATGTTGTTGTTGTCCAGATCTACCCATCAGAGTTTGGGAAGGAGAGGTTGAAGGTGGAGGAGACTCAGGGACCTCCGGAGCTGAAGGCACTGCCTGACGACTCAGAGGATGACACAGAGGAGGAGAGGTAACCATGGCATCATGATGATGACGGTGGACACTGTGTACACAAAATGATGGTGTTTTATTCGCCCCGGTATCGTTCTCCATGGGATTCTGTAGCAAACAGCAGGCTCAGCCCTCCGACACCAGTATTCCCAGAGACACACACTGAAGCCTGGCAATTGGCAACTCATTCTCCCAAAACCTCCGTGTTATTTATTTGTGACTGGTTTGGTTTTAAGACCTGAGACTTAGAACAAGTAACAACATGTTGATAAATTAGTTTAACCCCTTAAAATCCTGCAGTTTTCACCCAATATAGTGTTTTATGTATGAAGGAATTTGAGTGGAATGACTACGTTTGCTGAAACTTTGCAAATCTAACAGGAATGTTTATGTTTCCGTATCATCTGCTACTGGAGTACATTATGGCTTCAAAGATGAATTCTGTTTGCGACTGCTCAGAAATAAGTCTTTATCGACAATTGTTGCCCTTTCCACCGAAAGCAAAGCAAGTTTATTTGCATAACACATTTAAAGACAAGTCAACGTGCTTTACATAAAATATTACGGTAATTTCCAGCCGCTACTTTTTTCTTTTTTACACTATTTGAATCCTGCAGCTTAAACAATGATGTAATTGTAATGTATTGATTTTTACTGGCTAACAAGGCATTTTGTGCTTCATGGACACACCCTCATCACGGAAAACACAAAGAAATGCACATGAAGCAGCCTTCAAGTTAAAGGCGATCAATGTGGCTGTTGAAGAATTCGATAGTAGTTCTGATCAAGGCATCAAATAAAGTCTTTCACATTGTTTTAAAGGAGCGGAGTTTCAGCAGAAATGCAGTTTGCTGCTGAGATATCAGTCCTTTAATTCTTCACATGAGGATGGTCCTTAAAAGTTTTACTGTGTTATAAAGAGAACACATCAGCTACACATCAGGGAGAAATTACCCACCAAACAGTTTTTCTGCTGTTTTGTGATACTTTCAGCTTTTTCTGTTGGTAAAGCAGGAGGTGTTCTTCTTGGATCTGATGGTGGTTTCTTCCTCTCAGGGTTCACAGAGAAAAGATGCGCGACTACCAGTTCAAACGTCTGAAATATTTCTACGCCGTGGTGGAGTGTGACTCAGTCAGCACAGCCTCTAAGATCTATGAGGAGTGTGACAGCTATGAGTACGAGAGCAGCTGCTCCGTCCTGGACCTCCGGTATGAGCGTGCTACTCATCAAAACCAAAAAAAAAAAATCCACAGCAGAAAGAGTCATTCATTCATTGTCTTTGAGCCCGAGTTCTGCTGGAAGGTGTCGGTGTCACTGACAGTGAAATCTGTTTCATTTAAACTGAACAGGTTCATTCCTGATGATGTGAAGTTTGATGAGGAGCCCAAAGACATGGCGACAGATGTGCACCTGCCAGCATACACTCCCAAAACATTCACTTCCTCTGCAAGCGCCACCTCAAAGGTAGGAGCTGTTTGTTACACGGACAGATATGTCTATGTTGAGCGCTGCTGGGCACAGAGGTGGATCGGACTGATAGTGGCGGTAGCGGCCATTAACTGATCTCATTGTGGAAAACAGCATAGATAGATAGTGTGATAAAGACTTATTTGTTTGCTGGGTTTACACTAGTCTGGCCTAAGTCTTCGGTCAGAAAGACTGCAGCGAATCCAGATATTCCAGAATGTCTTTATTGAATTCTACAGACAAATGCCGTATTGTCGAGCATGAGTGGATACATGTGAGTGTTTGGTTAACTGTAAAAGAACAAATAACCATAATTAGCATAGACAATATAAAGGATTGATACAAAAAATAGTGTATTAAAACAATGTACAATAAACATGACAATAATACGCAGCGCATGTAAAACAATAAAGAACACAATTCTGCAAGCAAAACAATGCTGGAAAATCCAATGTAGCTGTGCAAACTGTCCACAAGGGACCTTGTGGGTAATGGTGGCCAAAACAAGCCTAAGTAAACGAAACTCGGCAGATAAGAAGCCAGGGTGTTGTCTGTACGATTGAAATAATCACAACTTGTATAAAAGTAAAGGTTGACACACTTACATAAGCATTTACGCACACCATCAGAGGGAAACAATAACCATGAGTCACGGAGCTCACTCTTGCCGTCTCCCTATATGTATCGATCACTGAAGAATCAGTGCGCATGTCCTCTGAGGGCAGCAGTGACGCAACACACGTCTCTTAAAGGGGCAGTTGCTTTAAGTTGGGAAATTTGCACAGATGGATAGGCTTTTTTTTTTATTTTTTATTTTTTTATCTTTGCTTTAATATCTTTCTCTGATGGCAGGAACCAGATGTTGGTGGAAAACAGCTTAGGCAGACCCAGCTCACAGGATGTGCTGGGAAGGGAAGATAGAAGAACAAGTCTCTGTATTTTTTTTTTTTTACGTTTTATCTGATGTCCGATAATTTAGCCAGATATCTCACTGGTTATTTCCAGTTTAGAAAGAGGTGAATTGTCAGGACATGGATCCATCCATAGCTGGGTTTGGGCTGTGGAGGCAACAAGTTCATGAGGGAAACGTAAACTCGCCAGTTCCTCCTGGGCTGTCCTGAGGTGTTCCCGGGCCAGAAGGGGTGTATATTATCCCCGTAGTGAGGTGGTTCTGGATCTCAAGTTGGGACCTTCATGGGCGTTGCAGGATAATTTGAAGTGGTTGTCAGATAATGATGAAAAATATATAATCTACATTTATCAAATAAATTTGTGGACCACATGTGCATCACGTTTACACATGTGTTTCACATGTCCATGTCCATGAGGTTTTTCTGGAAAGGCTTACCAAGACTGTCTAAATTAAACTAATAATGCAGTGATAAATCCCTGAAATTAGCATCTTAATTTTTTAACACATAAACAACAAAGATAAGACACAAGCCATGTTAAAAATCATGAATTTGGCATTATGTCTTCAACAGTGGTGAAACAAATCCACCATAAACCACTTTGTCCTCCCAGTTTATGATGATTCTGACAGTTTTTCAGCCTCACAATTAGATGATGATCCGTCTGGCATATCACACAGCTGATCGCTGCCAGGTGAGGGTGGGGGGTCACAGACAACGTACTTTATCTTGGGTCGTGGCTCAAAAGGTTTAAGAGAAACAGATTTACAGTGTGGGGGGTTTGATACAGTTCTCCTTAACTGGTTCAGGGCTGTTCATCAGACAGAAATGCACAGGACAGATAATCAGAGGAGCTGAGTTTATACCAAAGTAATTGGGATGGGGACTGAAGTATGGCCGGAGTTTATCGGTGAAGCAGCAGCCAGTAAAGGAGTAGATCAGAGTTTCAGCATTATAAAAGGAGACCAGACCCCTCTCGTAGTCTACAAACACCCCCACCTTCTTAGGATGGGACTGAAGATGGAGACGGACAGAAGGACCAGCGTTAACTTTGTACAGGTTTTCTTCCGTCAGACATAAAGTCCAGAAGCCAAACTGAGGACTCAGCGTGATCATCCCCTTCCTGTTGACGGACTCTCTGGCCACTCCTAAAGTCCAGTCAGTTTTTCCTTGAACCTGAACCTCAAAGTAAAACCTGCCTGAAGAGAAACTCTGCTTTCCTAACACACTGGGACACTGGGAGAATCTCTCTGGGTTATCTGGAAGCTTCTTCTTCCCATCTTGATGTTTCACTTGTTTCCCATCATCAGACAGGACGAGGTGAGGATTCGCTGTGTCGGGATCCAGAGTCACATCCACTGCGTACTTCCATCTTCTGTTAGATTCAAACAGCGTCTTCATCTCTTTCTCCAGCTGAGCCACAGCTTTCGCCACCATCCCCTCATATGACGGTGGATGGATTCGGACCTCCGTCCAGTCTTTGGTGGGTGGAGCAGCTTTCAGGGACAGGAAGCGTTGGAGGAGGTGTAGGTGGGGTGCAGAGCTTAGGAGCTGCTTCATCTCAGAGCTCCTCTTCATCAGCTCAGATATTTCCTCCTCCAGATCTGAGATGAAGTCTTCAGCTTGTTTCGCTGTGGTTCTTTGTTTGGCTTCGATCTCCTCCATGAGCTCCCCCAAGCCTCTCTGAATGGACTCCATCAGAGCAGTGAAGACCTGAATGCCGTCTTCTTTCTCTGTGTCTGCAGCATCTTTACTCATCTTCACTGACTCTTTGAGCTCCTGAACCTTCAGTCGTCTTTTCTGGATCATCTGCTGAATCCCAGCCTCTGTCTTGCCCAGCTCTGCCTTCTTTCCTTCGTATTCTTCCATCAGCGGAACAAGCTCATGAGACTTGTGGCCTAAAATGGAGCAGATCGAGCAGACACATGTCTGGTCGGTCCTACAGAACAGCTCCAGAGGTTTATCATGCTTTTTACACAACAGTTCCTCCAGATTCTCCACAGGCTCCATCAGCTGATGTCTTTTCAGGCTTAGAGCTGTCAGATGAGGCTCCAGGTGGGTCTCGCAGTAGGAGGTCACACACACCAGGCAGGACTTGAGGGCCTTCAGTTTGGTCCCGGTGCAGATGTCACAGGGAACTTCTCCTGGTTTGGCAGCTTGGTGCTCTGAGCTGCTGCCGCTGGCTTTCTGCTGAGCTCCATGTCTGAACTGAGCAACCATCTCAGACAGCAACGTGTTGACTTGCAGCTGAGGTTTGGTTTTAAAACCCTTCTTACACATTGGACACCGGCGTGGATTAACATCCCAGTGCTCGTTGATGCAGTTTTTGCAGAAGTTGTGTCCACATGAAGTGGTGACAGGATCAGTGAACACATCCAGACAGATGGAGCACAGAAACTGATCTTTAGATGGACGACTGTTGCCAGCAGACATGTCTTCAGCCTGAGTAAGAACAAAAAGAGGCACAAGTTTGTTAAAACAGCCATGAATATGTGCAACGTTTGTGTTCATCAGTAAATAATCAGACTTGTCAAAGTTTGACATTTGGCTGCAAGCTGAAACTTCAAGTATCACATTGATAATTTTTTTTACTGAGAAAAGTCTACTATTTCCTCTCGCTGCTCAGTAATTAAAGTTTGGAATACTTTCCACAACCTTGTGACTTTACAGACACTGAATAGCCAAGGCTTCAAGAACTTCCCTTTCCTTCTTTGCTGTGGAGAAGATGATGCATCACCGGAGGGCACAGACAGCCATATAATCTTCTGGTGGTGTCGCTCTGCCTCATACTGCATTGTCTACAATATTGCCAAGGAAGTTTAATTTCTTTTCAAGTAATGTGATCTGTTTTGAGCGAAATAAAAGCCAGAAACAACACGAGCTAGTAGCCACGCTGGCTGCGATGTTGCCCAGATTAATGAGCCCTGTGTCCAAACCTGGAGGACTAGGAAGCGCTAAAGGGGATTGGGATGCATGAAGGCATTCATGGACTTTTACCCTGTTAAAATGCTGCTATAGGCAACTAGCAATCCAAGTAAGAAGGGATGTGTGCATGGCAGAGTTTTCAGTAAGTGTAAATGATCACAGTTCGCTGCTGCGGCAAAATAAAAGTTGCAATGCTTTCAGAATTATGTGGGGGGTTTTTTTTTCTGATGTTAAAGATTTAAAGTATATTATATGAATGGGTCCATATGAACATAAAGTCAATACTTGTGCATATTCATGCACCCTTTTTGAGTTTGGACAGTATGCTTTTCTCTTTAATCAATTTTTAATTTTTTTTTTTTTTTTTTAAATTTTATTTAAATTGCGATTGCTCAGTATTCCCAATTTTTGCTTTGAGTTTTAAACAGCAGACCATGTGAAAATGTTGTATTATAACCGAGTTTACAAACTATATCACAAGTCAGATTTCTCAAATAAAAAATTGTCAGTTTTTAAGATTTTTTCAGCAGCAATTTATTTGAAGCAGCTATTTGAACTTATACTCCTGTTTCAAAAGCTTGAACTGCATATAAAAGTGCCGGTTTGAGTGTTGGTTTGCTGCTGTTGTACGTTTGGCTATTAGTTCTGCATTTACCTCAGGGTGGCGTCTCGCTAGGTGGGCAGTAACATTAGTCGTGTTACCACAGTACGTGACACGCGCATTACAGAGTTTACAAATAGTTTTTGACATGTCCAGCTCTGCTCTTCCCTTCAGAGCAAAAAATCCAAAATGTTTCCACACTTTTGTCTTAAAGGGGTGCTATTATGGTATTTCAAGTTTTCTGAGCTTTCTACAGCGTTACAGTGTTGAATCCTCATCAGACATGTGAACGTCACCGTTTTTTATCACCTAAACACATGTTTGAGTTTGAGATTGAGTTCCAGCACGCTCGCCGTTCGGTTTCCATGGCAACGAAAAACGCGTCGTTTTAGAGAGTTTTTTCTGCTTGGAAATCCTTGTGACGTCCCGGGTGATAAGGTTTGGTGATTGGTTACCTTCTACTGGTTAATAGTTCCACTTTAAAATGTGATGATGGAGGATTGAGCTGTTGTTCCTCCAGGGCTCAAGTCACTGAGGTGGTTTAGAAAAAAGGCTGTGTTTGCGGAGATAGTTATTTTTAAATTCTGCTATCATTAATTTGTTGACGGTCCCTAACTATCCGCCGGTGGTGAAGACCGCTGCGGTGAAATTTGTTATCACAACACCACGACAAAACAGCGTAGGGTCGGCAATTTATTACGAGGAGACTGGGTGTTCGAATATAGATGGAATGTATGAAGTTGAGAAGGTCGTTGCATCGTGCATCTTAACCCCACGACGAAGTGGCTTCGGGTCGGGAGACTGGGTGTCCGAATATCTGTTGAATATCAAACATCAAACTAACTTTACCTCGGTCTGCTTATCAGGGTTCTGATCGCGGGGCAGCAGCCTAAGCAGGAAGCCCAGACTTCCCTCTCCCCAGCCACATTTGCCAACTCTGCGGGGGGTCCCAAGGCGCTCCCGGACCAGCTGAGAAATGCAATCCCTCCAGCGTTCAAGTGTTTATACGTTTTTACAATAAACTATCACGTTATAACGTGATACGTTTCACGTTTTTACAATAAAACTATCACGTTATAACGTGATAAGGCCCAAACTTTCTTTTTTTTTTTTTTTTTTTTTTTTTTTAATGAGGATGACAGCTCTACGCTTCCGTAGAAAACAACTTTAAGAAGGAAACTCTTAATAAACGAAAACAACTTTAAGGGAAACTCTTAATAAACGAAAACAACTTTAAGAAGGGAAACTCTTCATAAACGAAAACAACTTTAAGAAGGGAAACTCTTCATAAACTAAAACAACTTTAAGAAGGAAACGCTTCATAAACGAAAACAACTTTAAGAAGGAAACGCTTCATAAACGACTTTAAGAATAAAAGTTTAATAAACTCAAACACCTTTAAGAAAGAAACTCTTCATAAACTAAAACAACTTTAAGGAGAAAAGGCTTCATAAACGAAAACAACTTTAATAAGGGAAACTCTTCATAAACGAAAACAACTTTAATAAGGGAAACTCTTCATAAACGAAAACAACTGCAGCAAGGAAACGCATGTTCACATTCACAACGGTGGTGCTAGGACGTAGTCAAAGTTCGTACTATGCTTATGCCAATAATTTACATCAGCGGACCTTTTTATATTATTTTGCGCAAGATTAAGGCCACGTTTAAAAAACAAAAAACAAAAAAACATATACCTTGTTGTAGTTTCGCTTTCTTTTCTCACGTCGCTCAAACTTGCCACCAGTACCTCTGTTATCCTCACCGCTGTCTGTCTGAAAACTGCAGTCAGGAGGACAGATGTGCAGAAAAAAGGACCCCGGCTGTGAAAAGCCTCCCATTTACGGTGGCCGTGAAGTGTCACAGCAAAACAAAAGCCCCAACACAACACAATTAGCCACAACACAACACATTAAGCCACAACACATTAAGCCACAACACAATTAGCCACAACACAACACATTAAGCCACAACACAATTAGCCACAACACAACACATTAAGCCACAACACATTAAGCCACAACACAACACATTAAGCCACAACACAACACATTAAGCCACAACACAACACAATTAGCCACAACATAACACATTAAGCCACAACACATTAAGCCACAACACAACACATTAAGCCACAACACAATTAGCCACAACACAACACAATTAGCCACAACACATTAAGCCACAACACAATTAGCCACAACACAACACATTAAGCCACAACACAACACAATTAGCCACAACACAACACATTAAGCCACAACACAATTAGCCACAACACAACACAATTAGCCACAACACATTAAGCCACAACACAATTAGCCACAACACAACACATTAAGCCACAACACAACACAATTAGCCACAACATAACACATTAAGCCACAACACAACACAATTAGCCACAACACAACACAATTAGCCACAACACAACACATTAAGCCACAACACAACACAATTAGCCACAACATAACACATTAAGCCACAACACATTAAGCCACAACACAACACATTAAGCCACAACACAACACATTAAGCCACAACACAATTAGCCACAACACAACACATTAAGCCACAACACAACATATTAAGCCCCAACACAACACATTAGGCCCCAACACAACACATTAGGCCCCAACACAACACATTAAGCCTCAACACAACACAATTAGCCTTAACACAACACAATTAGCCACAACACAACACATTAAGCCACAACACAACACAATTAGCCACAACACATTAAGCCACAACACAACACAATTAGCCACAACACAACACATTAAGCCACAACACAACACATTAAGCTGCAACACAACACAATTAGCCACAACAGAAGTGATTTTTTTTTTAAATGTATTTCTCGGGACCTCCGCAATGGAATTTACATCATCTGAAGTGAGCAACAATGTACATAACATCACGGGAAGTCAGCTGTTTTCAGTCCTTGCAGATGATAAATGGATAAAGAGGTCTGTACATGCTCACAAGCTGCAATGACCTGGTGACCTGTCCAGGGTGCCATCAATACCATACTACCAGAATATAGATTTTAGAGTAACTAGTTTACCTAACATGCATGTCTTTGGAAGGTGTGAGGAAATAATAAAATGTAAAAGAGATCATTACAGTTTTATTTTACTCTTCCTATCAATCCAACACAGAAACTGATGACATTATTTTGACCCTATTCTATCACTGCTGTTTTAAAAAAAAAAATAAAATAAATTAATTCATCTCCATATACAGCTTCATTTATTAATTGATTCAAATGAAAAAGTTTACAAACTCTGTCCAACCTGGTATGTCAGGGAAATTTACCTTATCTATACTGTGTTTGATCAGGGATTTGTTGGTCTAGTGAACGAAAATATGTACAGAACAACAGAAACCAGGTCTTCGATCTTCTTTTGAGTTTTACTTCTGAAACGCTGGAATGTAGTGTGTAATGTTTTACAGCTCTATTTACTGTCAGTAAACATTTCTTTCTGCAGGAAAGGAATGTAAATGTTGATGAATCGGACATGAACATAAGATAAAACAGAAATAACCCTGCCCAGCTTGACGTTTTTATCCCAACACTTAAAATATGGTCAGCTCCAGAAACCTCGATAGAGAAGATTAGATCACTACAGGCAATGTAAACACAACATTTTATGTGTTTTATCAGCTTTTTTTTTTTTTCTTTCACTTGTCCAGTCCAGCATTTTAGCAGCAGAAAGATGATCTGTTCACAACATAGCAGCCTGCAACATCTTTAAGTTAAGCAAAGCAGACAATCATTGAGAGCACCTGTTTAAACAGACAAACTATCATGAATCACAACAACAAAAACATCAGCAACACAAAGGAATAAAAACATGAACATAACCCAACATTCGAGTTCAAGCACCTGCTTCTCCAGTGACACCTTGACTACTGTTGTCTTAAAAAGGATAACAATTGTGAAGTTTACACGATCATCTCAATTATTGGATAACTCCAGAAATCAGATAGTGGTCAGACTTTTGGTGTACAAGTAAACCGACTCATTGCTGACCTCTCAGTGCTTCAAAAAGCTAGCTAGTATTCACTCAGAGACACAGCAGCACTGAGTGTTTCAAACTAAAGCTTGTTAAGTTACTGCAACTCTGAAATCTACTTTTTAAAATCACTTTAGGGTTATTTCAGCCTACATGTTATTTCATTATGAGATTGAACCTTAAGACTAAATGATGCTATCAACATGACACTGGGAGTCTGAGGGTCGGTTGATGTCCCTGTGGAGGAGTCGTCAGCTTGGTCTGAATACAGAACTGATGTGTTTGTGGTGAACCAATCAGGTGCAGCTGACCTGGGATGAAACAGACCACGAGCGTGTGACGGCCATGAACAGGAAGTTCAACAAAGATGAGCTACTGAACATGGACTTTAAAGCGTACCTGGCATCCTCCAGTGAGGAAGAGGAGGATGAAGAGCATGAGAGCGGAGCTGAAGGTGGGAAATGTGAAGCTTTTTTAATATTTCAGATTCTGTTGCTGTGATGATATGAGACCATGCTAAGGCGTTGTGCTGCGTTTGTGTCGGACAGAAGAACATGTAGAGGAGGTGCAGACGAAACCGCCTGAGGAGGAAGAAAAGAAGAAGAAGAAACAGAAAACTGAGGAGCAGATCTCCAAGTACAGGGAGCTGCTAAAAGGCATCCAGGAGAAGGAGAAGAAACAGGAGGACAAAGACATGGAGATGGAGATCACCTGGGTTCCAGGTAAAGGAAGACATCTTTAGCTGGGTCATCTTCTCTCTTTCCGCATTTGTAATTATGTGATGTTTTAAAGATGGATTTGTATATTTGACACATTAATTTATCTGGGAAGTTCTCCGTAGGATCCATCCAGAACAGCACAGGTATAAAAGCATCCCAACAGTAGGAATGATGCTGGGAGCAGCCTTTCATCTCCAAGTGGCTTCATACTGTCAGATACTGATATTTTGAAATGTGCAACATTGTGGTCTCTCTTCATTATCCACTATAGACCATTACTATTGCATGACCATTACCTGTATTATTACCATTATTCATTACCATTATTCTCACTAGCTTCTAGATAACAGGACGTATTATCTACAAGTTTAGAAATGTCTTAAAGCCTTAAAGAGACAGAATTTTTTTCATTTGTTCAGTCATGTCTACAGTGGTTATACTCGTCAACTGTGAAAGTTTATATTTGATTTTAGTTTTAATCATTTTTCAGTTCAACAATATCTGATCTTTTTCATCCTTCTTTTTGTAAGTTTTCTGGTCCATCTCAGTCGGTTTAACACAAGTTTCCCACATTAACTCTGATTCATTACAAACCTGGTTAAACTGGAGCGATGAGGAGGAAAAAGGGAATAAAGCTGGTTCATTTAGACTTCAGTTTTCAGTTCTGCTTGAAATTCAGGAGAGAATCAGGTTTGTTCTGCAGACATGTAAAAGTATTTTTTTTTCCTTTTTGATTAATATTCATGTTTCAAATGTAAATAATACAACATAAATGTGTCCATGTAGACAGAAAATGGATATTCTCTTAAAAACCTGTTAAAAAATATTAAATTTTTTCAATTTCAACATAAAAACTAAAATCGTTTCACTTGAGCAGCTGCTATTTTTTTCTGTTTGCTGGTGTGTTGAACTGTTCAGCATTAACAAGTGAATTTTCTCCATGTTCAGGTCTGAAGGAAACAACGGAGCAGCTGGTGAAGAAGAAGCTGGAGGGGAAAGACAAGCTGACACCATGGGAGGAATATCTGCAGAAGAAAAAGGAGAAGAAGAAGAAGAAAAAGAAAACTGATAAAAACCAGGTGATAAGCACATCACAAGTTTTATTTTAGGTTTAAAACAGATGAGGAACGATACAGGTGGATTCACACAGTTTTCTACAACTTCCAACTGTGGAGAGAAAATAGAATCAATTTGAAGCACTCTAATTGACTATTAACTATTTTAATTTTAATTTTATTTTTTTCCAATAACTGTGGACATTATTTCTGAGTTAGAAGCTCTAATGTTAAAATTATCCCTATCTCTCTAAGCTAGTGGCAGTAGTACTGAAGAAATGCCCTCATGTCCAGCTGCAAACACAAAATACTGAGAACTTCACCAAAAACCACCATAAAATGTTTGTTTTTGTTGCTGTAACCTGCCATTTCAGCACATATTTAGCATCTTTACAACAAAACAATACGTTATTAACAGTAATATAATAAATATTTTACTCACTAACAGATCTGAACAAATTGTGAAACATTTAGAAGGATGAGAAACTCTACTACAAATGAATAAATAAAGTTCTGTCTTTAGGTTTTATGGAGAGATGAGGATCATTTGGCCATTTGAAGTCCCAACTCAAACAGCATGTCCATAGTCATTGGCAAAACAAAAGAAATACAGTGGCTTGGTAGAGGTCTGGGCTTTCTGAGTACTTGTAGATCTCTTTACATTGGGGCTAGTAGGAAAAGTAATATTTGTGACTAGAAAATAACGCGTTTATTATAGTAATTCCCCGTGTGAAACAAGAAATCTTCAGCTGCAGAGAAGAGCTGAGAAATCCCAACTGTTGATTGTAAATGTAAAATAATTCATGGCAAATATTTTCTGTTATTCACTTTACTGAAAACAAAAGTTTCCATGTTTTCAGCTGATCAGTGATGTCTCTGCTTTCAGGGAGAGGCTGATGAAGAGTTCAGTGATGATGAGCTTCCTCCTGACGTCGACCTCAGTGACCCGTTCTTTGCTGAGGAACTTGGTACTTCAGGTGAGCTTTGTTTTGCACCATCTTTAAATCCAGTTTCCATGGTTACAGGAGAACATTTTTTTTATGTTGCCGTGGCAACACATGAGTTTATATAGAGTTAAAGTGCTAGAGCAGACTGACATCTATAATAAAGCAAAAAGATTTTATTTTAAATCAAAGAAGGAAAATGAACAATCAAGAAATATAACAATGACCAAAAGTTAACAAGCGAGATTTTTTTTTTTTTTTTTTTTTTTTTTAAATACCGAGATTAATTTATCTATTAGCAGCAAAGCCTGATGGACCAGTGCGGATCAGTGGTAACCCTGGCCCATAATTGGTCACTGTAGAATTCATGTGGGTCATCAAAAAAAAGTATTTTTCCTTCAGTTCGCTGTATTGACCAATGTGCAGTTCATCAGCCACAAAAATAAAAATATTCTAGGTTTTGTTTTTTTTTGTTTTTTAAAGGGAATTTTAATCAGGGCTGTTATGGAGTTAATATATGGAGTTAATGAGTTTGTTTTTTTTATGTATAAATAAAGTTATTGCTTGAACCATTTTAAAATATTAAATTGGCAATGTCTCAATGAGAGAAGGTGATTTTTGGCATATGGATGCGTTGTCACAACTGTGAAAATAATCCATCAAAAATAACTTTCTCCTCCTTAGTTATGAAGATAGTGACACATTTACTGTCTTATATTTAGAGGAGGATGACCCAAGCTAAATAAGCTCTGGTTCTCGCCTCTATAAGTGCTCCGAGCTTCTGAAAGCGTGCAGATTGTGCACAACGAGGGGCACGAGCAGAGGGGTTCAGAGGGCCAGATGAGTTTGATCGACATATCACCATTTAATCGCTTAGAACTGGCCAGTAAAAACAATTGGATGGTATTTTTCAGTCTGTTCCATAAGTGACAAATGTTTTTATTTTTGTGTTTGAACATTTAATCAATTGGCTGCTATCAGGGTGTGAAGGGGATTTTAAACAGTATAGTGAAAATGCTCCTGAAAAAATCATCTCTTATCCTGCCTTCAACTGTAAAACATTTCCAAGGCAGGGAGATGACTCACTCTGTCCTTTTTAACTTCATTACTTTATAGATCTGACTTCAGTTTGTATAATAAGACGAGTCAGTTCAGGTGGCAAGGATTACTACATATACATATACACATTTAAATAACTACTCGATCTGAAAGATTTGTGAAATACTGGATTTTTCACCTTCAGATGAAATGTTAAGTGGTTTATAAATCCATTATAATCTGGAACATGCCCAATACAAGAAATAGTTAAATAAAATACAGGAAAGTTAACTAACAAAACAAATAAGTTGATAAATTAAAAGCATAACATAATATCAAATGTTTTATATACATGAAATAAAAGGAAAAAAACAGATAATTGTTTAAAAAAAATCAATCTGTGAGTTTTATGAGTCGATGTTGGAATTGTGGAAAAATTCTGAAGAGTCAAAGAACGAGGAGTCTGGACTGTTCAATAAACTTTGTAATCATCACAAAATATTACAATTGCAACTGGAGAAACTGTTCAGAAGTCTGATTGAGCAGAAGTGTGGAGGGGTTCTGAGGAGGAGGAAGGAACCTCTTTTTAACACTTTTTTTTTTCTCCAGAGGACACACCAGTAGATGTTATAAATCCATGTTTCTTTCAATTACAATATAGCTTGTAATTAGCTAATAATAATAATAATAATAATAATAATAGCTGACCAAAACCTTGCTGTCCAGTCATCAGATGATTAGCAGATGGGCTTCTCCAAGATATACAACCTATATAACTCTGTTTTATGATGAACAATATAGAGCTTTACGTCAGGAAGGAGGATTACACATATATTAAACAAAGTGAGCTGCTCCAGAGACACTGGGGTCTCTATTACCTTGTGCTTAAGACTGCTGCTGTTAGGCCTTCTTCTATGAGCCATATGTTTAATATAACCATAAAAAGTGTGAGATTGAAATGTAGCACACCAGATCAATACAAGTATATGAAATTTCCATTACAGAACAATTCATATTTAATTCAAATCAAACCATTTTTAAAACCCAGGCTTAGTTTGTAATATTCTCTAAAATGATACTTCATGAAATGTACTTGCACTTCTCCGTACTGTAAGAAACAGAAGAATTTGGAGTTTTTATTGTTTATAGATTATTATGCTGTTATGTTACTGGTCTGACCCACTGGAGAGCAGATTAATCTGGATGTGGAACCTGAACTAAAAGGAGATTGGCCCTCCTGGTCTATGAGGAAAATGTGGACATGAACTCGTATGAATTTATGAAGCTGTAAATCCACAGAGGACCTGGAGTCTGAGGGTTTGTGTCTTGTGATGTTACAGACCTGAAGAAGAAGCAAAAAGGCAAGACGAAAAAGCAGCCGGAGGAAGAGGAGGATGCAGCAGAAGAAGAGGAGCTGGAGAAGCAGAAGGTCAGGAATGACTTCCAGCTGATCTGCTCACAGCTGAGGCCAACAGAACCTCATTTTGTTGTTTGTTTTTCAGGCTGAGATGGCGCTGCTGATGGAGGACGATGCAGATGAAGCCCGACACAAACATTTCAACTACGACAAGATCGTGGAGCAGCAGAACCTGAGCAAGAAGAAGAGGCAGAAGCTGCTGAAGAAGGGCAAGGAGCCGCTGGAGGACGATGACTTCCAGGTGAGACCTTCAGAGGTTCTCATAGTTACCCGGAAACAGTTCCGGGATCCACCGCTACCTCTGTTCAACCAGAGCCGCCCAGTCATGGTTCAGGAGGACTGATGCTAGAGCTTGTTCTAAGTGGGTCTTAGAACCCACTCAGAACCAGTTAGGTTTCCCCATCACCAAGTCGAAAACAGGAAACTGTAAACTTGTTCTACTTCTTCTGTCTTTATTTAACCAGAACAAACTCTGGATCTTTAATCGCAGCTGTAACCTTCAGAGTTCTGATGAAACCCAGTAACAACCCACTTCTCTCCCTCTGTCCAGGTGGATGTCAAAGACCCTCGTTTCCAGGCCATGTTCACTTCCCACCTCTTCAATCTGGACCCGTCCCACCCCAGCTACAAGAAGACCAGGGCCACAGAGAGCATTCTAGCCGAGAAGCAGCGGCGGCGAGAGGAGGCGCAGCTGCACGTTGGAAACACGCTCAGCTCCCAGCAAGCCCCGCCCACACAGGAGGAGGCCACCACTGCAGGGAAGCAGCAAGAAAACAGCTCCGATGCTCCATTGGTGAAAAGAACGATGGATCCGAGTCTATCTCTGCTCGTCAAGTCGATCAAGAACAAAACGGAGCAGTTTCAGGCTCGCAAGAAGCAGAAGCTGCTGTAGGTCTGATCCACTTCCTGTTAGCTGTCGTGTTTGTACGGCACAAGTCTGAGCTCCAGGAACATTCGCAGCCTGAAACTGAGTCCTGGAACTGAAGATCAGGAGATGTGATGGATGAAACTCAGTTACAGAAAACAAGATGTTTATTCAACATTTAATTAATTATCAAACAGTAAAGGAACTATTTCCATGGAATAAACATCAATCAGCTGAATCGATCACAGGAAACGTTAACGACATTGATCCTGACAAACAGATTAATGCCCAACATATCAGAGCTACAGGTTGATCCAGTGATCACATGACTTCTGATTAGTTTACAGGTAGACTGATTAGTTAAAAAGGTCCTGGAGCCCTGCACAGCTCAGACGGTCTGCAGACCTGAAAGCAGACTAACATGGTGGGTTGGTGGACCTCATCTGCTTTACAGAGGTTTAACAGGACATGAAAAGTTCTGATCCAGACTTTGAGGGTTTTCTTGTGTGTTCAAAGTTTAAATTGAGGTTGAGAACCAGAACCAGTTCTGCTGCTTCATCCATTTTCTACACCTGCTTCTTATCAGCTGTATTTGTCTCCATGTTGACCCGTCCAGGTGAGAGATGGGATGTGCTCTGCTTCCCACAACTCAGCTGGATAAACCAGTACAGAAAATATATGGACAGACATCAAAAGTTGGCCTTAAAATCTCATACTTTAAAAAAAAAAAAAAAAAAAAAAAAAATCTTTTGTGTTGTCACTGGAAATATCATGAGCTGAAATAAAGTTTTTATGACAAAGTTCTTTATAAATGTTATCAAATGTGTTCTGATCAGGTTCAATGGGAGATAAATTCTGATGTTGGCTGAAAACTATGTCCAATAGAACATTTATAGTGTTCGACTGGATGAAGGAAGCAACTTTCAGCTGTTTGCAGGTCAATCGTTCAGGAATTAAAATGGACTATTCAGTCTTCAGTGGTTCTTTCTGTCCGGGTTTTACGAGACATCAGATGTCTACTTTTACTCGTCCCAGAGGATGACGATGTATCTCAGGACAAAACCATCCATAGTTTTCTCTTCAGTAAGGAATCAACAGCCGATGTACCCTGATGACATCGCCTGGACTTTATCCTTTAAACTGGATTTCTAATAAAAGGCACTTGAAGCGGTTCTGATTCAAGATGACCACTTCAGGTATTGATTATTGATCTCATGTTTTAGTTGAAAGCAGCAGGAGTTAATCGGGTTTTACGGGTCTAGATTTATCAGCGGCTATGGGCCAGGGTATTCGAACACGGCGGCAGCTCCCATCCCAGTCCCGATGCACATGGAGACGACTCCGAACGCCCTGCAAAGAGCAGCAGAGAACTGGACTGAGAGCGCGTTTAAAGACGAACCTCTGCAACCAATCAGGAGTGGCCGTCCACACCCACCTCGTGCCTCTTCGTCGCAGCTCACTGAGCAACGTCACCACCTGTCGGGCCCCGGTGCAGCCTAGAGGATGACCCAGCGCAATGGCACCACCGTTTGGATTCACCTTCTCCATCGGGATTCCCAGTTTCTCCACACAGTACACAGCCTGGGAAGCAGAGTGGTTTTATTGGACCTTAAACCAAACAGAACATAACCAACACCACCTCCAACCCAAACTTTACCTGACTGGCGAAGGCCTCATTGATCTCAAACACATCAATGTCGTCTACAGTGAGACCTGAAGAAGAAGAAAAGAAAATCATCATCATCATCATCCTGCAGGACGGATTCTGACCCATATTTAACTGCAGGAAGCAGCATGAGATGCTTCAGTCCAGAGGATGTTTGCAGACAGCAGGAATGCTAACGTGTAGCTTAGCTTAAAGATGGGGAAAGACTCAACCAGAAGAATAAGCTTCAGCATACAAACACAGATAAAACCCAAGAAACTATGCAGTAATGTGAGAAAACCATGAGAAGAGCTCTTTAAAACTCTTCCAACAAGCAACAGCCAGAATCTGCTGATTAGAAAGATCAAACTTCAAGCAACACAAAAGTGCTTCACATGATAACAATGCATATTTAAGTCAAACAAGCCTTCACACACACACACCAAAATAAGCAACATAGCTATTTAAAAACACTCATATGGACATCCACACACATGCATAAACAGAGCAGTTTATTTGAATTAAAAAACCCACTAAAAAAGCATTTTCCTCGAGGGATTAAAAGTATTTTTCTTTTAAAATTAATTAAATGAAAACCAAACAGAACTCCTAAGCCGTGCTGTTTTCTTTTAGGAAGAAATAACATTTCTGTGTTTTAAGTGACTCGACTGTCGCAGTAACGTATATCATGATTATGACACTGCGCAGTAATCTCACGTAGCTCAGCTTTCTGGAGGAACCTGGGAGTAACTCCTAGAAAAAGCCGTTGTCTGGGTCCCTTAATTTAAGCCTACTAATTGTTTTTCCTAAGTATATTTTACAAAGGATGTTAGAGCTAAAACCAGCCCCTACACCTGAAAGTGGTTAGAAGTAGTCACAAGGACTCCTAAATGCTAAGAGTAAACCAGTCTCTTAATGGCTACTGTCGGTAAACCATGCAACCGAATCAACATTTTGGAAACTTTAATCCTTTTGAAAGGGTGTTGCCTCAATTACAAGGGTACCATGAATGTGACAGAGCTTGTACCAACAGTGGGATGTACCAACATCACTGACGACTGTTGTTTAGCAACAGGGAAATGCAGCTTTGTGGTGCAGATGACTTCAAAATATCTCAGCCATCAATAAGCAGAATTATTCATCATACAATAACCCCCCCACGCAGACCCACATCATCCCACAGTTTTAATGAAGCCCAGTGGATGTTGGTTTAAATTGAAAATAAAAAGGAATAACAAAACAAACCTGTGACACTTACTGCCTACATTTCATTTCATATGTTTATTTGGGTCCAGCAGCACACCTCCTGCTGTAGTGATGCGCAGGCCACTTATTTGGCATGAAGACGCAGGTTACGCTTGCTGTATTGGATTATCTACCCGCCCCACTTGCATTGCAATTAAAGTGAAAATGTCTTGACCCGATTTGATCGGCGGGACCCACGGGTCACGGGTCAGTCCACCCTGCAGTATCTCTGTCATCAATTTACTGACAAGAAATCTAAAACCGTCAAAACCAAACACAGCAAATCACAGTATCAGAAAACATGACATCACCCATAGCAACAGGGTGAACTCCGCCCCCTTCTCTGAGCCTAAACTTTTAGTGCTATTTAGTAGTAGTAATTAGCCTCCCTAGTGGCCACATAAGATTATTTGTGAAAACTGCCCCAGAAATATACATACAGCCCTTGAAGTTGTGAAAGTACACGTTTATTTTGCACATAAAATTTTCATGCCAAAAATAAACATTTACTTCATGATAAAGAGGTTGATGAGATCATGAATAAGTAGCTTTTATTCTTTCTTTACTTCCTGTAGGAAATATGTCTTTAATTCAAGAAAACAGAAGAAAATTAGTTTTGTTACAAAAGTCAAACTTTTGGGTGAATCATGAGTAATTATTTCCTTAAAAAATGTTTTGTTTTTTTTTACATTTTATTCAGAAAAACATAATCATTATCATTATAAACCTTCATAAGAACCCAGACGAAGCATCAGTTTACAGTACCTGAGTAAATATACTCAGTTACTCTCGTCTTACCAGCATGTTGCAGAGCTGCAGGGATGGCCACAGCTGGTCCGATTCCCATTATGTCAGGGGGGACGCCGACCACTGCGCTGGCTCTCAGAACCCCCAGAACAGGCAGACCCAGAGCCTCCACCGCAGACCTGCGGCCAATCAGCACGGCCGCTGCCCCGTCACTCACCTGACTGGAGTTACCTTTGGCACAGAGGTGTGAAAGTTATTGCTAATCACAGACCGGTTCTGTGGTTCCAGTCGGGTTCTGACCTGCTGTGGTGGTTCCGTCAGGTTTGAAGGCCGGTTGAAGTTTGGAGAGCCCCTCTTTCGTTGTTCCAGCTCTGATTCCATCGTCTTTACTCACCGTCACCTGCCGATCACGACCGTCACCGTCAACCATCGTCACGGTGACTGGTACGATCTCCTGATCAAACCGACCCAAACTCTGAGCCCGGGCTGCTCTGAGGACACGAGGACGTCGCATTAAAGTCTGAAATTTCATTTGTCAGATCAATAAAATTTTACCAAAAAAAGTTTGTTTGGAATTCTTTCATTTAATGGATTTAATGGATCTAATTGTCCGTGTTCTGCCAGAACAGGGAGGTTCAGCTGGAACAGGGAGGTTCTGCTGGAACCGGGAGGTTCAGTTGAAACCGGGAGGTTCAGCTGGAACCGGGAGGTTCAGCTGGAACCGGGAGGTTCTGCTGAAACCGAGAGGTTCAGCTGGAACCGGGAGGTCCTCCTGGAACCGGGAGGTTCTCCTGGAACCGGGAGGTCCTCCTGGAACCGGGAGGTTCAGCTGGAACCGGGAGGTCCTCCTGGAACCGGGAGGTCCTCCTGGAACCGGGAGGTTCTGCTGAAACCGGGAGGTTCTGCTGAAACCGGGAGGTTCAGCTGAAACCGAGAGGTTCAGCTGGAACCGGGAGGTTCAGCTGGAACCGGGAGGTTCAGCTGGAACCGGGAGGTCCTCCTGGAACCGGGAGGTCCTGCTGAAACCGGGAGGTTCAGCTGAAACTGGGAGGTTCAGCTGAAACCGAGAGGTTCAGCTGGAACCGGGAGGTTCAGCTGGAACCGGGAGGTTCAGCTGGAACCGGGAGGTCCTCCTGGAACCGGGAGGTCCTCCTGGAACCGGGAGGTCCTGCTGAAACCGGGAGGTTCAGCTGGAACCGGGAGGTTCAGCTGAAACCGGGAGGTTCAGCTGAAACCGGGAGGTTCAGCTGAAACCGGGAGGTTCAGCTGGAACCGGGAGGTTCAGCTGGAACCGGGAGGTTCTGCTGAAACCGGGAGGTTCAGCTGAAACCGAGAGGTTCAGCTGGAACCGGGAGGTTCAGCTGGAACCGGGAGGTTCAGCTGGAACCGGGAGGTCCTCCTGGAACCGGGAGGTCCTCCTGGAACCGGGAGGTCCTGCTGAAACCGGGAGGTTCAGCTGGAACCGGGAGGTTCAGCTGAAACCGGGAGGTTCAGCTGAAACCGGGAGGTTCAGCTGAAACCGGGAGGTTCAGCTGGAACCGGGAGGTTCAGCTGGAACCGGGAGGTTCAGCTGAAACCGGGAGGTTCAGCTGGAACCGGGAGGTTCAGCTGGAACCGGGAGGTTCAGCTGGAACCGGGAGGTCCTCCTGGAACCGGGAGGTCCTCCTGGAACCGGGAGGTCCTGCTGAAACCGGGAGGTTCAGCTGAAACCGGGAGGTTCAGCTGGAACCGGGAGGTTCAGCTGGAACCGGGAGGTTCAGCTGAAACCGAGAGGTTCAGCTGAAACCGGGAGGTTCAGCTGAAACCGGGAGGTTCTGCTGAAACCGGGAGGTTCTGCTGAAACCGGGAGGTCCTCCTGGAACCGGGAGGTTCTGCTGAAACCGGGAGGTTCAGCTGAAACCGGGAGGTTCAGCTCGAACCGGGAGGTTCAGCTGAAACCGGGAGGTTCAGCTCGAACCGGGAGGTTCAGTTGGAACCGGGAGGTTCTGCCTCTTCAACTCGACAAGTTTCTGAATATATTCTATTTCATGTCGACTCAACCTCGCACATTAAAGCACATTAATTCCCACTTGTATATGATTTATCCTTTCAGTTTTTAGCATGATTTGATACAATTTAATCACAGCAGAGGCAAACAGAGTTCTAGTGGTTCTGATCCGACCCGACACAGATGCACAGGTTGCTTTAAATCTGCTCGTTGTAAACAAAATGGAAAAAAAATGGAAGAAATTACTTCTGCTGCGAGCTGAGAGCAAAGGCATCCTGCTTTTCTCTGGAGACTCCAAACTGTTCCGCCACGTTCTCCGAGGTAACGCTGCACAAACAGACACAATCAAGTTAAACACAACAACACAATCACGACCACCTGACGATGTCACATCAAACCTCAAGAAATTCTCTTTTGTTTTGTTTTTTTACTGTTCAGTTTGTGAAAGACGGACTCCAAACATGGAAGCTGTAGGTGGTGAATAATAAATGTATTTGATGTTAAAGCTGAGATGATTGAATGTTAGAAACCAGCCAATGAGAATGTTAGAGACCTGATCAGGAATCGGGATTTGTACACATCAGGAACGCCGCAGAGAGCTTACCTTTGGGATAAAATGATGAATCTTTAACAAAACGTTTCAAGACAATTTAGCAGTTATATTTATCTAATACATAAATGTACGCAGAAAATAATTCAATGTGAAAATCTATCAAAATGATATTTTGTCCTGATATTCTGGCCATATGTTTATGTTATGCTGATATTTTCCATAAGAGTTGATGCAGCAACATTTTAGCATGAAAATGAGATAAACTAACAGCTGCTGGTTATAATTTCACCTCTTACATAGCAACTAATGAATAATGTAATTATAAATATTTTAATTTTCATTGCTCTTATTTTTCTGTGATACATGAGATTCAAAAGCTTTGATATCAGCCTGTAAGTGACATTATGGCTGCTACTTTTACCTTTTATTTCCCATTTGTGTGAAACTGGAAATTTAGAGTTTTAACCCTTCCAGAAAGTAAAAAAAAATGACAAAGATTTTTTTTTGCTATTATGATCCCTTCCAAGCTGCGTAAGAACCCTGCATTGAGATATGCGATTGTTCTTCCACATTTAATACCGTACATTAAATTATGAACATGATGTTGTCTTCTTTTTCTTAAAAAACAAACAAAAAAAATCTCACAAATACTAAAAAGTGATCATTTATGTGGAAAATATGGAAGAATTGCAAACCCCTCAGATAATACAAGTTAAGTTAAATTAACTTAATATTCCAAGTAAAAAGATGTAACCTGTCCTCAGATATTAAGTTTTAACTTTGCGTAGTACTCATTAAGTGACACATAAAATAATGTTTGTGTTTGTGTGTGTGTGTGTGTGTGTGTGTGTGTGTGTGTAACAGTCTAACCCCATAGGAATGATGCAGTCTCTGGCCTTGTCATTGTCCGTCAGTCTGGAGCTCAAATCTCCAGGGTTACCGATCGATTGCAGCGACATGCTCTCCACACTGTAAGTAAGTAAGTAAACAAACAAACAAACAAACAAACAAACACACAAACAAACAAACACACAAACACACAAACAAACACACAATGAGACGAAGCAGTTTCCATGTTTCCTTCATGTCATACATGTTCTACACCTGATCTGAGGAACTAACCCGCAGGCGAGTCCGAGATCGATCGACCGGCTCCTGATGGATCCTGCAGACAGTAACGGAGAGCATTTTTGTGTTTCTTTAAGGAAAAAATGTGTCTTCCAAAATTAAATCCATGAACACTTTTATGTTTTTCTCCATAGTTTGGTCAAGGAAAAGTTGAAGGCGTCGCACTCGACTAAGCATCAATGATGTTCTTCTGTGGTGTTTATTTGTGCTTATTTGTGTGCCAACTTGTGTGACGTTAAGCTGTACAGCAGGGGTGTCAAACAAACGGCCAGAATGGACCCACCACAGGATCCAGTCTTCTCCACGGGATGAATTTAGTAAATATGAAAAAAATAATATAGATGTTAATTAATATTTCAATAATACTAATTATTTAATAAAAGCAACTACAACAGGTAAGGTTTGCTGTTTCAAACATTTCCAAGGCAGGGTTAAAACTATCTTTCTTTTCATCTTTCTGACTTTAAATGTCTAATTTCAGTTTGTATTATGAACTGAGTTCAGGTGATCAGGATTACTACTCACATGTGGAAATGTACACATATGTATATTTAAAATGAAAAGTTACTCTGATCATCATGGGAATTACTGGATTTTCACTTCCAGATACCCAGGATTAAATATTTGATCATTTTTGTAGATCTGAAAGTGGTAAAGTAATTACATAATAAATAAAATAGAAATGTAAATTAAAACAATAAAAGCCAATAAAGATATAAAAAATAATAAAAAAGTCAAATATAAAATATTTTTTATGAATGAAGTTTAAAAAATGTATCACATTGATGGATATTGATTATTTTCTTCATAATGTTTTCTGAAAGGATAGTTAATTAAATATAGATAAAGTATTTGTACTTCCTTCAACTAAAACATTATTTAGAGGTTATAATGTTTGATCCTCTTGCATTACAGTCAACACACAATGGTATGTTTCCTGCACTTCCTGTAAAATACATGGACCCTCTCAGACTGCTGCCCATGAGCACAAGGCACCAGGACGTGGATCTCACCCGCAATGTTGAGGAGCGCTTGCAGGCCGGAGGAACACTGTCTGTTAACGGTGTAGACGGGAACTGACTCTGGAAAACCACTGAGGAGAAGAGGAGGAGGAGTTAGGAAAGCTGTGATTGCATAACAGACACACAACATCCTCAGGTGTTTACACCGGACTGTCGCCTCCATCACCTGATTGAATAAATTATTTTAGATTTCGGTTCTGAGCTGAAGCTTTAGTGATGAAAATACGAGACGGACCTGAGGAAATGAGCCACTCGGGCCATCAGAGCTCCAGCTCCAGGCTGCAGAACGTTACCTGCACAAAGACATCAAAATCCACTTCAGATTAAATGATACGGATCCAGGTTTAAAGCATCATAATGTGAAGCCAGCAGAAGCCTCTTTAGGATTTAGTTTCATACTATTTTTTTTAACTTGTTGTTTGTGTTCAGACTGAAGCAGCTGAGAAACTGTGAGATGCATAATAAAGTCCTTCTTCATCCTCACTCTCATCTTTAACTTATTTTGCAGAGGTGAAGTCAAACTGGTTTAACACAGTAGCTGTGATGCAACGCTGCCACCATCCGATCGGTCTGAGAATTACAGTTTTGACCTCTGCAGTTGATGATGATGAGGAGGAGGGGGCAGGTCATCTTACCCACGCAGATGTCCCCAAGTTGGTCCGGTGACAGTCCCACATCTGTCAACACAGCAGTCATCACAGCGCTTAGCAACTCGTCAGGTGTGGTGTCCTGCAGGGGGACAAGAGATTCATATCTGCAGCTGATTGGACCAAACAACATCCTGAAGTAAATAAACAAACATACAAACATGGTGACTTTGTACTGTGTCAACTTTGTTTCTTTGCTCATTTAATTAAACTCAGTGAGATTAACAGAGGCAGTAAAGCCCAAGCATGGCTGCAGAGTAAACAACAGGAGTGAACAGCCATAAATCTGTTTTCTGATGTTGGATCGGATCTAACAACAGACCTACAGAGAAAGTTGATGATCTTTTCTTTTTAACCTGCAGATTTTTATTAGTTCAATTTTATTTAAATGACTGAAACTCAGTTTATACATAATTTATATTTCTGAAAGCTTTAGGACCCCTTTTCTTTATAGACTTTTAAAAACATACTTATTAAATGCTAGAAAATTTTGGGAAACTTTTTTTTAAGTCAGAGTTTTACGCAACATGTTGACACTACTCTCCTGTTCTTTCCATTGGCCATCTTCCTAGACCAACCAGTCCCTACTGGTTGTGATGGCGGTTTTTCTTTCCTGAATGTCTTTGTCTCCACTGTCTACTTCTGCAACTTTAGATTGAAGTTCGAATAAAAGATAAGATTTGATCCAATCTGTTGGTTTCCTTTGGTCACTATTTCATAAATACAGATAGTATAAACTGGACTAATGTTGATTTGTTTAAACTGGATTAAACTTAACTACAGTTTATTTGACCGCATTGGACTGAATTTGTAAAACTGACTTTGAGGACTTTGCTGTTAACTGTTCCTGTATAAATAAAGATTAACTGAAGTGAACAGAAAGAAATCAGCACATAAATAAAAAATATTTAGTTAATATTCCTGAAAATATTTCAGATGTGTTTTTTCTAATTTTCCTTTAATCATATTACACAGATATACAGGAACAACTTTAGCAGTTTTAATATGTAAATAATCTGAGTGATCATTTTTGGATTTTTATCAGAATAATATAAATGCCACTGCAAGTTTACATTAAGTTAGCTGTGGCCCAAAATCCCCTTTCTACTCTGTCTTTGTCATGAATTGTAATATTACATGTTTATTGAAAGTTTTCTAAAATTTTTCTGCCCACGCCGATAGTAAAATTATAATAAAACTGTTTTTAAAAAACTGTCAAAATCAGTTAAAAAGTTAATTTCTTTTCCAGGTTAGTCGGTCAACATGAGAACTGCACATTGTACCTTAAACGCCCCCCTTTTGGCCTTTCCGATCGCCGTCCTCCGTCCATGAACCACCACCACGTCGTCCCCAGAAGTTCCGCCGCCTCGCGCAGTGGACCCGCACAGGGACACCTGCAGGTCCCGCGTGGTGCTGGAGGAACCGCGAGGTGACAAATGTCCAGAAATGAGCTTTAGTCTATTCATGTCGGAGAAGTTCAGAGATTCAGACAGCTGGATGTTTGGACTTTAAGCCGTCAAGTACGTCACTTCCTGGTTTTTAGTTTAGGACGGCAGGAACGGAGGGACAAACAGTACGCACTTGCGCGAATTTCCTCTACATAACAGATATAATAATAATAATAATAATAATAATAATAATAATAATAATAATAATAATAATAATGGTAATGATAATAATTGAGTGTTTTTATATACATATATATATATATATATATATATATATATATATATATATATATATATATATATATATATATATATATATATATATATATATATATATTTTTTTTTTTTTTTTTTTTTTTTTTTTTTAAATTTTTTAATTTTTAAAAAAAAATCTTCTAAAATATTTATTTAACCTTAAAAATGTGAAGATATTTTTTATTCTTGAGATGCTGGAACTTATTGTCCAGAAAAGAATGCTGCACAATCAGCTGAAAAAGTATGTGTCTTTAACAAATATAACAACATACCTATACCTATGACAAATAGGTCCAGTGCAAGAGAGAAAGATCAAAGAGGTCATTTTCTGCCAGCTGCTATCACTTTTTAGAAGAACAAGATTTTATCTTGTAATTCATTGTGGTTTGTGCTAAATAAAATAAATAAATAAATTTTAAAAAAATAAAGAAAAGAAATCAGAAAGTTCTACAATGCTGCAATTTCATTCTGAGATCAATAAAGAATTTTTAAGTTGTAACTCTTCAAACCATTCCACACAATAGTGATTAAACAACAATGTATTCAGTCAGAGGCTTCTTCAGGTCTGCACAGAGAGATACAGCAAGCATTGCCTGTGATGAACATGTTGCTGTAAAGGCGCAACATCTAACTCAATGTTTAATTACATAAAAAATTCATTTATCAAGAAAAACAATACTTTTATATTGAATCAGTTTACTAAAATAACTGTAATGGTTTTATTCTTAGAATAAACCATTTATATCTGCTTGCCATGGCTCCACATACATTACAGCTGCCAACATTTGACCACAGTGTTAGAAAGAATCAACAATTGTGTGACAAGCTTTAATTTAGCAGTCCTGGATTTGTTTGATAGGAACTACAGCACTGTTTGAGTAAAGCAACACCTTAATAGCATCATGGAAGAGGTCAGTACACAAGTATTCAATGCTGAAGTAGTTACCTTTAGTGCAGCCATCGCTGCTCCTCACAGGTGAAAACACTTTTATGTCCAGAAGAAGTTTGGCCATTGAAGGCCACTGTACATTCAAAACTATGTTACACCTTTATTTACCATGAAATGTCAGTCATTCTCATACTTTATTCTGCTGTTGTGCTACTTCCTATTTTTTTTGCAAAGTTCAAATACATTTTTCTTCAAATGGAACTTTAAAATTCAACTTTAATATATGCAAGAAACTATTATTTCTTTTCCTTTTTTTTCAAAAATGAAAATAAAAATAATTAAAAGTTAGATGGAAAATATTATATGTGCAACTATTTAGAAATAATTGAATATCAGACCAGAATAATTAAATAAAAATTTAATAGAATAAATGAACAGTGAAAACATTAATCCCCACTGCGCCTTTCTCTTTGATAACGCCTTGTGCCTTTTTGTGAGACAAGAATTTCTCACAGCTGACCTGAAGGAAAAACTTCCATTCTGCTAATAGAGAACATTTCTCGGAAAACTTTGGACTTTTATCTCAATAAAAAGAAAACGGTTAATTATGGCACATTGTTGCTGCTTCACTTTTCTGCTTTCTCCGGTTGTACCAGTTCGATTGTTCACACCTGTCTGCTTCTGACTGGTTTTATGATGACATCATATTTTTCCTCAGCCAATCACTTGTGCTGTTGTTTTTGTTACATCGTAATATATTTTTAATTTCTTTGTTTTTTCTGGATTTCCATAAAACAAAGATTTAGTGCTTTGATTCCAACCTGGAACAAGTTGTAAGAACAAAGTACAGGAATAAAACCAGGTCCTGTCTGTAGCTGTTATTAAACACAACTTCTGACGCTGTACAGATGAAACCACTTGGACAACTTGTTTAAACTTTTTATTTCCAAAACATCCACAACAAGAACGACACCAAGATAAGGCCACTGTCTCACAATGTCTCATCGGAGCAGGAGACAGAAAGAAATCTGTCAGAGTTTCGATGAAGTGCATCAAATGAATGTTTTTACACATCAACAAGAAAAAAGTGAAGACATTCATGGACTACGTCACCGTGGGTCTGTTGGTGTTTGAAATAAAAACAAAAAACAAACCAGAACCAAGGTAGTGTTTAAGTCCTTCAGTGGACTTTAAAACCAGACTGAACTGTAAAACTGACCAGAGCGTGATCTTGGTTATTATGGGAATGCTTCACATACTTGAGGTCATCCTGGGATGTTGTTGAGCACCTTCTAAGTTTTCCAGTAACGGATGTCTGGTGGTCACCTGATATTATTCGATGCCAGGTTCGTGTTCTTATAGAACATTTATGATCTGAGGCGAATGCAGGAAGTGCGTGGTGTTGCCATTGAGACAGTGAGTGACACAAAGTGGGGCTTTTGAAAACAAAAAACTTCTCAGACAGATCCAAGCTGTAGATCCATGAAAAGAGAAAAAAATGAGTATTTAATCAAACAGTGGAAAATCTGAGACTAGAAAAAAAGGAGTGAAATGCTGACTTTCTTGTAGAGAATTATTTTAACGGATTAACATATGAAATAAATGGGGTGTCACAATAGTGCTTTGTTTTTTTTTAGCAAAACGGAGCAGGCTAAGAACAGACAGCCAATAACATAGATCTAATTTAAAGATGTGATCTGGGCTGAAACTGTTTCTAAGGCACACATGACTTACAAGTCCAATTTTACAGAGAGGCTCCTGCAGCACCTCAGATGAAAATACTGCACTTGATTGGGAATTCCTCAGTTACCATGGTGACATGTACTGAATCAGGGCCAGGATCTTGGTCTTCCTGATAGAGATATCAGAATCCACCCAGCGAGAAGTTCTGCAGGTGGAAACGCTGCAACGACAATCCTGGATCAGCTGTGGAGTTTCTGAATGATTCAGAATTTGTCACCGAACCCTAAAGAGCTAGTTTGTTGTTACAGACGTGGAATGAGTTTTTTTTCCTTCATTTTCTTGAGTTAAAATTTAAACGGAAATGTTCAGAACAAAATCTGCCAATAGGAGCCATCAGTGGATTAATCCGCCACAGAAAATGACCCTAACATGGGATTAACGTGGAAAAAAGTGGGACAGAAATGACCCAAAGATCAAACGTTTCATACTCTTCATTAGAACGAGCTGCCATTTGGGTGTGTGACAATTCTGGTTCTTCATTTCGGAGGCTCAGATGTGAATCTAAGAGTCTGTTGCTGGTTGTCTTCAGTCCCACTGGCTCAGGCATAGAAGATGAGCTCTGGGATCTGGCCTCCTTGGACCCCAGTTCCGTTGGTGCTGTCCGAGGAGCACTGAAACTGGAAAGTCACCTTCCCACATTGCACCTCTGTCATGCCTTCCTGCCCGAAGTAGCTGAGCTCATTGCCGTCCAGCACCACGCTGGCGGTGTAGAAGGTGTCAGGCTCGATCTGGACTGGATAGTCAAACCACACAGGGAAGGTGCTGCTGGACCCGTCGGAGAAGTACTTGATGATCCTCTGGGCCATGGGCATGCCCTGACGCTTGAGCTCGATCTTGGCGCTGTATTCTGCCGAGCCGCAGCTGGAACCGTACAGGCCAAAGCCGGCGATGAAGATGCGCTTGTCCACGGCAAACTGGATGCTGTCGCAGCGGCCACGGTACCGCCACTGGTTGCTCCGGTAGGCGCAGGACTGGAAGCGGTGGCAGCGCTGTGGTGAAAGGCCTTTCCGAGGTTTGGTGCAGAATAGGAGCGCTGGCTTCTTGGAGGCGGTGTACCACAGGAAGATGTCGTTGGTCTCATTGAGTGTCAGCACGCCCGACTGTGCTGCTCCATTGGCAAAGTCCTCCAGTGTCATGGTGGGGATGCGGATCAGGTATATGGCCTTCCCCAGCACCAGCCGCTTGTTTTCGATGGTCGCTGGCAGGTCCTGCCTCTGACACTCTGCTTCGGCCCAGTTTAGGGCCGCCTCGAATACCACCATCTCTTTGGCATTGAGCGTCTCTCGACGCAGGATGCTCTCCAGCGTCTGGGTGTCGATGTCGCAGAAGCCCTCAGAACGCAGCGCCAGCTCAGCCTGGGCGTCGATAACCTCCCAGCAGCGCTGTGTCAGATCTGGCTCCTCAAACAGGCAGCTCTGGGACAGCAACACACAGGCATTCTTAGCACTCAGGCTGGTCTCCAGGAAGTTGACGCAGGCACGGGCCAGATGAGGCACGATGTACTTCTTAGCGGCGTAGAGCGTGGCGAGAACTGTGTCTGCACACAGATCAATCTCATCGCAGTAGATATACCTGGAGAAGAAGAAAACATTTTCACAGCTGTCGGACTCAACACAACTTCATCCATCAGAACTTCGCCTACTTCAACATGGCGAGGAAGGACGGAGGTTCCACATCTGGGATCCGGATCTCCTCCTTATCCTCAGCCAGCTCTCCGTAGAACATGGCGTGGAACACAGAACTGCCCACGGCCAGAACGTACTGAAGGAGATGAGAGGTTCCACTTAGCTCTATGTGTCCCATTAAAACCAGTTAAAAAGACAAAAGGCTCTGAAAGCTCACCTTGTGTCCAGGGACTCGTTGTGTCCCACCTGGTGGACCGACCACAAAGTGTACGTCTGCGATCATCTCGTTGTTAAACATGACTGAATTCCTGCAAACACACAATCCGTTTGCAGTCAATTCCCTTCAGTTACATTAAAACTCAAATTCAACCACAAAGAATAAAAGTTTAAGACATCAATCAACCGTGTCTTCTCTTAGATTCTCCTGACTTTTTGCAGAAGATTCTTTTTACAGTGAAGCAGAAAAACTTAAAGAGAATCCAAAAGGATTTATAACTTCCATGAAATGGTAAAATGCCTCATTTTCAGCATCTGATATTGTTAAAAGATGTATATGTCACAGCTGATATTCAACAGTGCGTCAACTGAATCGTCCTCGGTCAGAAGGAACAGGCAAACTCCAGCAGTGCAGTGCAGATCAGTTTACTGAAGGCTCAGCAAGGAGGTACAAGCATATAACAGGTTGTTAATGGCCGGCATATCCATATATGTGTATGGGGGTGTATATGGGTAAATGTATGTGTGGTTATATAGAAAGAACGCCCACGGAACTCTCACACCCACAATAACACAGGATGCAACACGGATGGCACGAGCCACTTAATATGCTACGGGCGTGCTGCCGAGCCACGAGACAAACTTATGTGGCGACAAAGTGGAACTACAATAAGCCCCCACTATGGGTGATGTAGTCTCTGTCAGAGCACGGACTTTTAACCGATACATCATTCCTGTTCTACTAGGAATATAATGTAGACTGATAAGTCCCAACTTTTGTAGAACTAGGATTGTAAAATCAAAAACAAAGTCAAGCTTTGAAGTCAGCAGGATGGTATGTTTTATCATAAGTCACTTTGTATACCTCTAGTTACACTAGGTCACATATGTCAAAGTCAAGGCCTATGGCCCCCGGGATGATATTTGATTAGTATTAGAACCGGCCCGCAGGCTGTAGCCACCCGCTGGTGTTTTGCACGCACCAATACTACATTTCCCACAATGCAACGGTAACCCGCGAACTCACTGCAGCGCAGCAAGCAGACCTCTGCTTCATCATTCATTAGCAGTCAGAGCAGATGTCAACTTTCAGCTACCTCCTCCCCAAAAAATGGCTAAACGGAAGGTGGATGCTGAGAACAGGGGGTTTCAAGCTAGGTGGGAGGCAGACTACATGTTCACTGAGGTAAATGGCAAACCTGTGTGTCTTCTGTGTGGAGAAAGTCTGGCTGTAATGAAAGAATACAATCTAAGAAGGCACCATGAAACGTAAGAAACACACAAAGTATTTTGTCTGTGTGCCATATATTTTTGCATTTTATTTTATTGTATTTTATTTATTTATTTATATTTATTTTTCAGTTAATGGATTCAGGGAAAATTGCAGATAAGAGCCATGAGAAATAATACAACTGATTTGATTTATTCTATATTTTCTCATTTTACTATTTGAAGCAGTAATTGGTAGGATAATAGAGCAGGATAATATTGCATTTTCAGTTTATATTGCATGCAGTTTCATTTATGCATTTATCTTGATATAAGGAACGTATTTTGTTTCTGAAGGAAAATTGCTTTTTTTTTTTTGCCTGTTGAAAATGTTTTCTCTTTAACTTACTGACAGAGCCTTAAGAAAATATTACTTTATTCATTTAATGTACAGGACATGTGAAGGCAGTTTGTTCTTGTCTGTGTACCTGCTGAAAAATGTTTTCCCGATTATTCATTTAATCATTAAATAATATACTGTGTTAGGTCTTGGTTCAATAGGCTACGTGCAATAATTTCAATATGTTTTAATAAACATTGAACCAATCCGGCCCTCGGCTTATGGCCAATTTGTTTTTTTGGCCCTCCGTGTATTTGACTTTGACATCCCTGCACTAGGTGTTCATAGGATGTTTTAATGTTTAATAAGACTGAAAGGTACAGAAGATCCTCCCTGCCAGCAGACATCAGCCTCCGGAACAAGACCTCCTCTAGTTAATTATCTATTTAAATATTGAACTTCCCTTTGGGGATTATTAAAGTATTTTTCGTTTCATAAATGGCCTGTTTCGATAAGGATAACTTCCCACACCTGTCCACCTCCTGACTCACCTCTCGCGGATGGTGGGGAACAGGCCTTGCCAGTTGCAGGACCCGCGCGCGGCGGCGACGGTGTTGTTGTTGGTCACGTTTTGCTGCAGGAACTGCTGGATGGAGGAGCTGCTGCTGCTGCTGGATGAGGCCGAGGACACCAGCTTCTTGCTGGGAAATAGCTCTGCAGCCATTATATTCCAGGTGAGACCGCAGGCTGCCGGATCATGGCAGCTCCGGGATCCGGCCCGAACCAAACCAGACCGCCGCTTGAAGAAGTCCGGATGATTGTTTCACACTGAGGAGAAACCAAACCAGACTCCATTTAAAACATGCAGACAGCTAAAGTTAGCCACAAGTCACCGACTCTTTCGTTAACTTGGCTGTTAAGAATTGAACTTTATAGCCTTAAAACCTCCTAGCAGCAGACCAGACAAAGAGTCAACAAACCTAAATCCACAAACTAAACCCAACTTGGAGCTCCGCAGGTTTCATGTTTACTTTAGCATGGTTGCGCTACTTACAAAGCTAACAAACAAGTCCGTGTCTTTTGACTACATATAACAATTTTTTCAGCAAATAGATGTATTTGTACTCACTGCACGGTGAAAGAGGAGCGTTTATCATAATGTCTTCGTTCAAATGAAAAATTATTCAGTGATCGGCTTTGTTTACCAAAGTGCTCCATCCAAGGACCGGAAGTCGAACAGCCAATAGGAAGACAGGAAACAGTTTCTTCTTCTTTGTTTTGGTGACGGTTTAAAAGCTCCTTATCGCCAATTAGTGGACGATAACAAATATCACTCCTCTCCGCAAACATCCATTATGGTTAAGAAATCAAAATATTAACTAAAATTTTAATACAAAAATAATGTTTAATAGAAAAATAGTTTTAAAAGAAATTTCTGACTCCAATTCTTGATCTCATATCGCAGCATTTTTGTCCTTATGCAGATGCTTTGCAGTGTACCATTTTGCTCTAAACTTATGGACTGATATTTCAGAACCGTTAAGGACAGCATCTGTGAATTATGCAACAAATTGTGTGAGAGACGTTGATCTTAAAGAATTAATGAAACAAGGGAAAACACTCTGATGGTTTTCATGGTTTTATTAACTCATCCACACAGAGTTCTTAGAACAAAAGCTGTTTGGTGCCACAATGAGACGCGTCAGCCTTTATTGTTATTGATAAATCTCCCACTTGTGCGTGTAGAAGAAATATACAACGTGAACATGTGTGTAGTGTATGTACAGCCACAGCAGCTTCTAGAATCTGTACTTTACAGTTAAACTGTACACATTAAACAATAATAATTTATAGGCAAATCTGACCCGAGCCACTTGTTCTTTCAGGTTTCAGACTGAACTTCTTATTTGGCCACTGACAACTGAGATTAGATTTCCTATGCTGCACATCAGTATGGGGATGTGGGATGGCTTCATGACTAGATACAGAAATAAAAACATCTGTTAAAGGACTATTCCATCCTCTTGTGTCACTGGTTTCTGACAGTTTTGTTTGATGAGGTTACTTAAAGCAGATCCCTCAAGTGAACAGAACCTTTACTTGCTTCTCTTGAAATTCATGAGGTTTGATAAAAGTAGAACAAGCAGAAACTTCATGTTGGTTCAGTTCATGGCTTCAGTACAATCTGCAGAAGAGCTGAGATGTCCAGATGGAAGAAGCTGGGGGTGAAAAACATTCAGAGGAAGAAGGTCCACCGTTAACCAGCGAGAATAGTCTGGATTTAGACTCTGGAAACAGAGTCCAGATCCAGAGCCCTAATTCAGTTCTGATCCAGAGATCTGATCCAGAGATCTGACCCAGCATCCTGATCCAGAACCCTGTTACAGTCCTCATGTTATCATCTCTGACATTGTTGTAATCTTCTAAACTGATCTTGATCAACAATTTTCCAGCTTCCTGAAAGTTTTTCAAAGTTTTTCTTTGGATAATTTTTTGATTTTTCCCTCACAAGTTCCATTTTCTGGTACTTGACCAGTTCCAGTCAGGAAAGTTCTAGTCCCAGTGCCGGACCACTTCCAGAGAAACTAAACACTGACCTCTGAGACCTCCTGACAGATAAAATGATCCTAACTGGTGGGATGAACTGATTTTGTGTCAACCTGTTCCCCTCATAAGGAATGATGTGGGGCTCAGGACTCGTGCTGTATGAATATTCAGCACGTCTGAATCTAAAAATCTGCTGTCCAGCAACAATTGTGTGAAGATATCTAGAATCTCCAACAAGTTTTAACCAAAAGAGGTTCAGAGTTTCAGATCTGTGACTTTTCAACGCTGGTTTTTGTTTATTAACTCAGACAGTGATTTCATGGTTTCAGAGAAGAAGACGCCGGGTCAACCTTCAAACTGTCATCTTCATCCTCTTAGATATGGAAACGTGAGCCCAGGATGCATCACCCCATCATGAAGCACAGCTGAGTTAGTTTTATTCATCATGGCCTTCATCTAATACTTAACACTGCATGAGGAAAGTAAAACTCCCAGCTGAACAGTCAAAGGTCGGATCTGCAACTCTCAACACCTTGATGTTTGACTTTTTACCCAAAATTTAATCTAAATGCTCACTTTTTCAGGAGTTTTGTTTAATCGTGCTAAATCTTTTGTTATTCATGGAAACTGTGGGCGGTGTGGACAGATGTTGAGATTCCAGCGTTCTTGTAATTCACTTCATATTCAGGATAAAACTGAGAAACATCCCCTGAAACCTTTGAAAGAAACTCCAGTCTGTAGTTAAAATTCCTTAAACCTTTTCACCGGGTTAATAAATATGCTTCAACATGTAGAAACTGTACACGCCTCAGTTTCCTCTTCTTGTGATTAAAATAAAGTTTAAGTTCCTCCTGAACAAGGAGTTGTCCCGAGATGATAGTTTGGTTTGACTTCAGCAGCAGAAACCCCGAAAGGAAAAATAACTTCACTTTTCAAGTAAAACAGAATAAAAAAAAAAAAGTTTCTACCTGTATGTGAAACATCACCAACCAACACCAGACTCTTGTACAAAACTAGGATCTGCTCCAGATCAGAATAATTACACTAAATAAAGCGTCTGCAGGCAGTCGGAACGTACGAGACTGAAGCTGAACGACTGTTACCGAGTTAGTTTACGACACGTTAGTCGGCTCGGAAAGTCAGAATAAATACAAGAGCAGGAGAAAAATTAAACTTTGCTGCAGATTTTCCTCTGAAGCTCATCGGGAACTTCATCCAAGCTGTGGTCCAGCCATCTGAGAACACAAAGAAAGCTCCCACAGTACGGTCCGGATCTGTGGCCAATCTGTATGTAGTTAGTCCGAATCTCCAGCCTGTTTGGGTCTCCAGCTGGTCCACATCTCTGGTACGGTTCCTGTTGGAGAGGGATTCCCAGTTGGAAAAGCAGATGTGTTTTCCTGTTGCAGATGGGTGACAGTAAAGGAGGGTGTTTGGTTTATTCGATGACACCAGAACCAGAACTCCTGCATGGACATCAATAAGGAAAACAGGTTTCCACTGACTGATTTCTGCATCACATCTGCAGATCAGTGTGGAAAAACGCTCCTCTGGATTCTCTCCTGACATCGACTGGAGGTAAACGTAGTTCCTGTCAGGTGACATTGGGGTGTGGTGAACCTCAGCAGGCTGGAATGATCTAGTAGGATCCATTACATAAGATCTGAAATGAAGCCATCCAGATAATCTGATCCCAGACTTTCCATCAGAGCAAATCAGAATCTGAGCCTCTGATTGGATCCTCCTCCTGGCTGCAGACTGGAAACCAGGAAACTGGTGCTCCTGTTGGATCCCAAGCCAGACCTGATCTTTACTTCCTCTCATCCCCATACCTGAATGGATGGATGCTAGGGAGGAAAAAGGCACATCAGAAAAAAAAAACAACAGGTTGTGTTTGGAGTTGGCAGAGGAAAAAGAATTCCAGCTTCAGAAAAAGGAACAGCATTCCTGTTCATGGCTCTGCCTTTAGTCCATCAGAGATTTGTTTTGAGACGCGGGCCTGCCCGAGTCCAGCAGAGCTGTTAAAGAGGTCGTCCGGGCCAGCTTCCATTAAAGGAGTAAACAAAGTTCGTCACCTTCCAAAGAAAAGAAAAACAAACACGCCTGGCGTTCCCGCAGCCCACTGTTCAGTGTCACGCAGCCATCTTAGGTCATACAAAGACCTTGGCGAGTGCGTCAGCTCCAGCACTGCCGATGTAACATTTGGTGGGATGGAACGCCACGTCATGGATGGATTCCTCAAACTTCTTGCGGTGGGCGGTGAACTCCTGGATGCACGTCTTACTCTCCATGTTCCACAGCCGGATCGAGCAGTCGTGACCTGGGAAGAAGAGAGAGGCGGCGAATCAGAGCAGAACAGGACAAACTGAGGCAGCGGCAAGCAGACGGAGACTTACTGCCCGACATCAGGTACAGCCCGTTTGGATCCACAGCAAGACTGGTCACAGAGTCCAGATGGGCGACCATGGAGTGGATGAGTTTACCTGCAGGAAACAGACAAGGGATAAATTCCACAGATCAGTTTCATCTCCTGCAGGCAAGAAGTGGAAGCTTTAGTCCCACCTGTGTTATTGTCGAAGAACTGGATGTGCCGGTCCTCCTGAGCTGTGATGGTGATGGGCAGAGTGGGATGACTCAGCACTTTGTTGATCTTACAGGGAGATTCTGAGGAGAAAGATGATGTCAGCATGTAAAACCATAACTCGCTGCTGTAGTACCACCTTTCTGTCCAGTTACAGAAGCTGCTGATAAAATAGTCTATTGTGGACAAACAAAAACATGTAAAGATTTTCATTACTAAACCTAAATTCTGAAAAACACATTCAGGGAATCACAAAGTCAGCCTATCATAACCTTAAGTATATATCAAGCGTGAAAGATCTGATGTCACAGCAGGACAGGGAAAATCTCATTCATGCTTTCATATTTAGTCATTGTGATTATTGTAACAATATCTTCACAGTTTTTCCTAAAAAAATCAATTAGAAAACTGCAGCTCATTCAGCGTGTCTATCCGTCAGAGGATAGAGTTTAAAGTTCTGTTGCTGGTCTATAAAGCTCTGAATGGTTTAGGACCAACATACATTAGTAACTTCTTGATTTTTTCTGACCTCTCTTGTCATCTGGATCTGATGTTTAACAGTTCCTAGAGTCAGAACCAGACAAGGAGAAGCTGTATTCAGCTTCTATACTCCATATATCTAGAAAAACTCCCATAAAGTCTCAGATCAGCTAAAAATTGTATTTAAATCCATTTTAAAGACCAGACTGTTCTCAGCTGCATGTCAATAGTTTCTATTAGTTATTATAACTCCAAAACTCTTCTGTTTCTTTTCAGCTTGAATTTTTAAACTTCATGATGTTTTTAACACTGTTTTTATCTAATGTTTCTTTTTGCTTTTGTTTTTCATTTTAAATTATGCTTCTTATTTTTCTTGTGTTTCAATGTTTCTGTAAAGTACTGTGAATTAATCTGTTGTTGAATTGTGCTGTACAAATAAACTTGTATTGCCTTTAAATGGAAATTTAACATAAGATTTTCCTGCTTTTATGGAGGGAAGTTTTTTTTCCATAAAATACCTGTTTGAGAGCTGGGATGTTATTTATTTTATTCTTGATCAGTCTTAAATGTATTCCAAATGAGAAAAAAAAAATTCAATTTTAAGCCATAAATAAAAATGGATTATATGAAAAATAGCTCATTTTATATGTATATTTTCTTTGATTAGATCTAAGATTTCATTGGCATTTAATCTGAATAACTACATATTTCGTATTTTTGATTAGAACAAAAATTGACAGTACTTATAGACATTTATTCATACCATGAATGACCTGAAAAAGCTGTAAATTTGCCCCAATGTGTCCTGTTGAACTTGAAGACATATTGAAATGAGAAATTTAAGGTTATTATGGGACACCATGAAAACAATGGTGGCACAAAATTTAGGGAACTTTTACCTAAAAGTACATAAAAATCCATCATGACCTAAATGGATAAAGACAGAGTTGAGACAGGATGAAGATTGATGCTGGGAGGTTTCTGTCGTGTCTCTTTAACTCTGCATGTGGCTGTCTGTGGTCATACCTGGCGGTCCAGCGGATTCCATCTTCAGGACCAGCTGCTGCATTTCCATGTTGTAAAGTCCGATGTGTCCGGTGTTAAAGGATGTCACCATGTAAGCCGGTTCGCTGCTCACCAGGTCCACGGAGGTGGGGATACCAAGCTCTGTGACAGAACCACAGTCACAGATGTGAGATGGAACCACAGAAAGGAAACAAGAACTCCTATAACAGCAGGGGAAACATTTACACAGCTGCTGTCTGCCAAGAAACACACATTAACTGACTTTTATCAGAACATAAATATCAGTGTGATGAGGGAAGAAAAAGAAAAGATCCTAATAGAGAACCTTGTGGAACACCCCTGCTTATAAATGTTAAAAAAAAGACTAGATGAGAAGATGGCAATAAGCCTAACAAGTTTTTATTCACTGACTCTGAAATCTAAAACTCAATCTGCGATATAACTGATTCTCAGGAGGAAGTTCCTGTGATGTTAGGTTGTCTTCACACCAGGAAAGTCTGCTAGACGCGGTCCGATTGGGACTGACATTGTGTTCACACACATAGTACTACAGATCTCTTGTCTGGAGCAGCTTTTCACCTCATATGTGTGTATGTTTTGGTTGTCTTTGTTTTGAAGCCTGCTTCCTATAATTTGTCTGCTTGAAACAGAACAAGTCCTGCCTTTGTAGGTGGACAGAGTCCGCTTCTGTGATTTGAATCAGAATCTGTTTGTACATTCACAATTCCCCAAGCGCTGGGGACTTATGGCCAAATGGACTGGGATTTGAATCAAAAAGGCTGGTGTGAATGCACCTTTAATGTTCAAGAAATCCATTTTGAACTGTTCTGAATCAAACAAACATTCAGTCAAATGTTTGTGCTGCAGCAAGCTTTGTCTTTACCCCATTATTTAAAAGAGATTAAAGTTTTAAATTAATCCAAACGTTCAACTCTGAGTTGCAGCAAACGATTGGTTGTACATTGTGTCAGTGTAGAAAATGAACCAATCAGTTGTTTAATCGTTTTCATCGTTCTCATCAGGATACAGTTTTATTACCCGGACAACACTGAATATTGATGCAGGGTTAAAAAAAAATTTATAGACTGAAAGGAAATTAATCCAATATAATTAATAAAACTGACAGTTTTTTTTTTTTTTTACATGTTTCCTTTTTCAATGACAAGTGACCCAAATCTCATGTGATTTATCGATGGTTTTGAGATCTTTGCATACATACACAACTAATAGTTTGCCTGTATCCCTTCACACTTTGAATTTCCCTTTGGGGAGAAATAAAGTATTTTTCATTTAATTTAATTTACATCCAAAACCAGCTTCTCTCTGAGATAATGCAACATTCAGCATCTTAATATCTCTCACATTAGCAGCTAACACTGCGACTGTGGGCTCTGTCATGTCAACAGACTCTTTAGAAAATAACAGGAAGTGACATCACCACGCATGTACATACTCTGAAATAAATCTGATAAAAGCAAATTTAGACAATGATGTTTCAAATATTCTATTTCTATAGTGCATGTTGATGCACCTGATCAGATGATCACAGTAATCTGATTACTTTCAGATGTCTTTATTTGACTGTCATGTAAACAGACTCAGTGTTTTATAAAATAGTTATACGTTGATGTCTGATATTCAAAAAGAAAATTGAATAGATTCAGGAAATGAGTGGCGATACCAAACCATACTAAATAATTAACAACTTTAGCTTCAAACTTTCACATGACAGTAAAATTCGCTCTGTGATTATTTCGGTCTTGGAGAAAGTCCACACACTTGTGATTTATCAGATAAATCACCAGGTTCATAAATCTAAAACAACCAGAACAAACATTTGACACAATTCTTGTTTGATTGCCAGAATGTGGAAGCAACTTCACAGGGATTCTGATGGTTTTTGTATCCATGCAGATGGTTTCTCACCTCCTCGCTCATTGAAAACCGCGAGAGACGGCGAGATGTCCGCGGCGCTCCACAGCCGAACCGTCCCATCAGCTGAGCAGGACAGGAGACGGTGATGAGCCGAGCTGTAGACCAGACCCCACACCGAGTCTGTGTGGCCGCAGAGCGCCCCCCGCAGGACAGAGGGCTCTGCAACAAGACAAAGTTAAATCTAAGTTGCATATTACAGACATTAAAAACACTAATTAAGCTTAATTTAATGAAAGAATAAAAATATAAGATTTTCTGTTGAGAAAATCTGGATCATACCATACGAATCATAAGGGTCAATGTTTGGGTTGGGGGTGTTCCAACTCTGAATGGTCCCATCCACTCCTCCACTGAAACACTGCTCCCCGTTGGAGCTCATGATGACAGACAGAACCGCACCACTATACAGACAGATTGGTTTAATCCACTTTATATCAGTTTATCCATTTCTTTAATTCAATATCTTAACACACACACGTCAACTGGAGTCAAATTATCAAAAAGTTTAACTTGTGCAGTGCAGATGTAAACATTTCGGGGTCAGCAGGATCTCACCTGTGAGC
This sequence comes from Telmatherina bonti, assembly GCF_933228915.1. Lineage (NCBI taxonomy): Eukaryota > Metazoa > Chordata > Actinopteri > Atheriniformes > Telmatherinidae > Telmatherina > Telmatherina bonti. Next base: position 16,622,131 of record NC_136621.1, on the reverse strand, counting down.
TCTGAAGGTGTAGATGGGCTCCACGTCTAAAGCAGCACACCTGAAGGTGGAAGCAGAGACAGAAGCTTTAACTAAAACACAGCATGTGTAACAGCAGGGCATGAGGTTCTGCTTGTCTCCGACATGTTCTATGTCATCATCATCTTTAGCGCTTCCCTGTCCCCCTCCCACTACCACCATCACTACCATCACCCTCAGATCAGACTGGGATTTTACAACTGATTTTCGACGGAGTTAAAAAAAACTTCTAGTTCTGCAAAACTTTACAGAACTTGTCTGAGTTTATTAAAACTTCGGATTGTTTCAACGCAGAACAAACAGAACTTGTAATCTGATCCTGTTTCAGACTGAAAACAAACATTGGACTCTTACTTCTTGGCCGGTGCCGTTTTCTGCAGGTTCCACAGTTTCAGGGTGTGATCCTCAGAGGCAGTGACCAGAACCGGCTCCACCGGGTGGAAGGCCAGACTCCGGACCGAGTCAAAGTGACTCCGCAAAGTGAACTTTGGGTTCCATGTTTTCCTCAGAGCGTCTTTGTTGTTGGAGATCTGAGAAAGGGTCAGAACCGAAACAAATCTGTTAAATAAAAGGAGTCCTGAAAACCGCTATAAGTAAACTAGTCAGCTGGACTGGCTGCTGGCTGGGAGACCGAAGAAGGTTTTTACAGTCTTGTCTGATCCACCAGGGTCTGTGAAAATATGGATATCTATAGGGGGGGTTTTCTTGCAGGGATGATGGTAAAAAGGAAGTAAACAAAGTACCAGAGACATAATTTATGGTTTTTCATTTCTACTGCTGACAGGAAATCATTCAACTGAACCACTGATCGTAGCGGAGTGAGAAAATAAAAAAAACATAATTATTAATGTTAATACAACAAATATTTTCTCTTTTTCAGATAAGGATAACAATGGCTTTATGAAAATATTCCATTAAAATTATATTATATCATTGTTAGAATATTAATAATCACTAACATTATGATTCATAGTAATAATATTCATTATCTGTAAAACAGAAAATACTGTTTATTATATTGCATCATTTATTTATTTAGATAAAAAAAATAAATAGAGTAGTTAAAAAACTTATCAATTCTGAAAATGTTTAGGATGAAGTATCCCTCCTATATTACAATTGTTTATCATATTACACAGTATATTATGTATTATTCTTATTATTATATCATTTTGATTTTAATATTATAATTTTATACATATGTATATCTGTTTATGTGAAAAATCTAATAAAACTAAATATGTTAATGAGGGGGCGTGGTCTGACATATTTTCCCTTTTGCATCACGTACATCGTATCCAAGACTCTCGGCCTCATTGGCTACAGTCAGTCCGGCCAGTTCGCCAAGTCCAAGTTCGTTGGACACGGCTTCGTCCACTCTGCCCAGTATGAATGACTTCCCAGAGGATGGAAGAAATGTCATCGGCTCTGTGAGGAGGAAATGGACAAAAACACCCAAGCTTTAACATTTATGAGCTGCTGTACTTGAGCAACAGACCTGGGAGGGGGGGTGGGGTTGGAGCTAGATTACCATCTTCAGGCCGTCCCACTTCATGCTCGTTGATCCTGGGAATGCTGGGCCGGGAAAGCGGTGTCACGGCTGGCTGCATGGATGGGAGATCCTCAGTGTCCCGAAGGTTGGCCAGCATGTCCTGGAGCTTGGACCGGTTTGGTCCTGAAGGAGGAGGAAGAGGAAGGATGGACATGTGACATAAAGAGAAAAAATATCAGGAAGATGCGGGCAAGAGAAGCTGACATCATTAAGAAGGAAAACAGAACAGCCGATCTGCAGAGCATGAAGGCAAAGGAATGTGAAACTGAAGAAAAGAAAGAAATGAATGACAGAAAGATGAAAAACAGAAAAGAAAAAGATGAACGATAATCACAGAAAAGGGACGAAATGTTCCAGCCGCAGAACGATTAAACAAAGACAGGATCAAAGCTGAATTAAAGTGATGCTTCAGGAAGGATCAGCATCTGGGAAAATTAAAGAAAGGAAGAAATAAAGAAAAGAAATGGAGATTCAGTTTATAAAGAAGTGGATGTAGAGAAAGAGTGATGAAGAGGAAAACTGATGCTCCAAGTTATTTTTTTAACTGGAGGAAATCAGAGAATCATTAGAGGTGATGGACTAAAGCTGAAGAAAAAGAGAAACAAAGCAGCAGGCTGTGGAAACACGAGAGAAGGAAGGATGAAGGCCGGCTTCAGGACTTACTCTTCACCCCCTTCTTGCCTTTGCGCTCCTTTCTGTACTGCTCCTTAAGTTGAGCTATCAGTCCCTGGTCAACGTCCCAGGCCAGTTCACCAAGAGGAGACTGCTCTTCCTTCTCTACAGGCCGACAGGAGGAGGAAGAGGAGGAGGTGGAGGAAAGTTAAAAAAAAAAAAAGTTGTCTGGATGAACGACAACACCATCAATGTACCTCTGACAAGATGAGGAAAGGAGGGAGGACTTTTTTTTTTTTTTTTTACTGGTTTTTACAGGTTTGACTTGATGGAGATTCATCACCCATCAACACAAAAGTTCTGAAGAATCCTCCATCCTCTCTGCTTCAGTCATCCTGCAGCTGAAACACACCTCCATCTGCGAGCTCAGCCACAGGATGCTGTTAAACAAATTCATGTCATCCTGACTGAGCTGCTCAGATTCCAGACTGAGAACCTGACGGACAAGAAAACACCTTCATCACGAACTTCCCTGAGAAATCTTTTTCAATAAAAATGACGTGATAGGGACGTGAATGATGAACAAGAAGAGACAAAAAAAAAAAGAATAATAAAAAAAAGAAATCCAAACATCATCGGAAAAAAATCCTGATGCATCTCTGAGGATGATGATGTCAGCTCTTCATAAGAGCATTCTGCTGGAGGCATTTAAGAGCTGAACGACAAAAATTAGTTACATCCCAGAAAAACCAAAAGGAAAACATGAAATATAAACTGTTGATGGCAGAAACCCTGAAAAACTGGCAGCAGCCTCTGCAGGTGACGACAGGCGCTGCAGTTGATGTTGATGTGTTGCTGCTGCCACCTACAGGAACACAGAGGAAAACAACGGCAGGAACGTCAAGAGGAACGTTGGCAGGAACGTCAAGAGGAACGTTGGCAGGAACGTCAAGAGGAACGTTGGCAGGAACGTCAAGAGGAACGTTGGCAGGAACGCTGAAAGAACGATGACAGGAATGTTGAAAAGAACGATGACAGGAGCGATTAATCTGTTTGCGAAAAATCTCTTCCAGAAAGAGGAAACTGGAAAGAGAAAAAGGTGAAATTAGTCTTCTCTGACAACGACAGCTCAGAGTGCTGACTCAGCGATCCTCTCCAACTATCTGAAGTGCTGAGTCACCGCTGCGTAGGAGAATGTTCTGTCACCAATGAGTCTGAACCTGTTGCTAAGTAACAGGAAAATAGGATGATATGGTGTAAAGTGGATGGACATGCAGACCGACAGCTGAAAACTTGGTTATGTAAAGACAGTTCCCTAATGCTTCATCTTGTCTCAGATAGAGATCAGATCAGACATTTCTGTCATCATTTATAAAATTTCCAAACAGCTCTCATGACTCATCTAAGAATCTTTGAATGTTAAAGTTTGTTTAACAACCATTATCTATTTAAAATACCCAACAACCTTAAAACTATACATCCTCAAGCCCTCTTCTGTCCAACATTGCCTGCATCACTGGGGTTTGCAGCACTGTGACGTCACCTGTAGGTTTCTGAAGACCTTAACTGAAGCTCACTGGGCGGTTCCTACCGTCACCATCTTGGCAGCGTCACGCTGAAATCCCCGAAAATACAAAAGTGGGCAAAGAGATAGAGCTGAGTGGGGGGTTGTAAGCGTGGGGGTGGGTCATTGACATCTCTTGAACTCTGACCTCCATGTAGCTAGGAGCTAACCGAGCTAACAGGACCTAACCAGCAAACGGAGGTAGGTGGGCTAAAGCTAAATAACTGTTGCCCAGCTAAAAAACGCATTTGTGCTACACTATCGGGTACCTGTCAATCAAAAGGACACACCCACACTTAAGCCAAATTTTGAGATTGAATTGGGTATAAATGGATGAATTAAAAAAAAAAAATTACTCTCCCCCACAGTCTTGAGGGTAAACATGACCTAATAAACCTAAAATGTTTTTGTGGACCAGACTAAACATGTTTCTTTCTGCTGTGAAGTTGGCTTATTAAACATGGGAGTCTACGGGGATTTGCTTTGTTTTGGAGCGCCTCGCAGATGAGGGGTGAACTTCATTTTTTGGCACTTCTGCATAAGCTTCACTTGTAACCACAGGAGGTTGCCTATTGTCCAGAATACTTTGGTCTCAAGCAAAGTTCATGGTCCACTCAGTATCTGTGTTTAAATGCACTCAAGTATTTGGATTAAATGCTTGATTGGAATAAAAGTATATGATAAAAACATACAAATTTCTGATTTGTTCACAAAACATTCCTCGAATGTGACATGGTCGGAGAGAGAAGCAGAAAATAACTGTCCTTAATCTTGTCCTTTGCCTTTGGTCATCTATGTGGAGCAGTACTGACGGAGGTGTAGAAAACCAAACAAACACAAGCGTCTGGACAACGGATAACACTAACACAGATTTGAGGACGTCCATGCTGTTGAAAACAAAGGTCAGCCGTGTGACGTCATGGAATTTTATAATCACAATGAGTGATATTTCAAAACCTAAAACACAGACTACATATGTCCACATGCAGACATGTAAATCATTGTTTTGTTTTTTTGTTTTTTTTTAAAGAACAGTTTCTGATTGAATAAATCTGCGTTTTTGCTTGAATGACAGGCCAAATCAGAGAAAAATATCTTCGTTTTCTGCTACGTGTGGACAAGACCCTATGTCAGAGTGTCAAACTCCATTCCTAGAGGGCCGGTATCTGGCAGGTTTTTGTTGCTTCCTTCTGCCAACACAGCTAATTCAAATCAAATGGATCCACCAGCTTCTTGTCAACATATTTATGGATTTCGGTCAGGTGTGTTGGAGCATGGAGACAACAAAAACCTGCCCTCGAGGACTGGAGTTTGACACCCCTGCCCTATGTCAAGCTCTGCACAAATCTGCTAATTAAATCTGATGTGTGTCAGGTGTGTTGCTGCACAGGAACGCCAATAACTTGCAGGACCAAAGTCAGAGGTGGAAAATCCAGGTGCCAGGAAGTAAAAATCCTGGCAGCTGCTCCAACCAGCTGAATTTAATTAGCTCAGCTCCACCGCGAGGAAGATGAGCCTGTTTGTGAAAACACCTGTTCTAAATGCACAAGTAGATCCAAAAACATGGCGGGCCTTTTACTTTATGGCACCTGGATTATGGACCTCTGGCTGAAGTTGGCACCCCTGCACTAAGGGCCGATTCCTGTTGCAGCCAGTTTGTAGTTTGTAGTGTCAGACCAGGGTAGCACGGTTATTGAATGATCACAGAAATGTTGCTTCAGGAACTAAATAACTGGACAGAAATGAATGGTTTTGGACGTGGCGTTTAGCTCAGGTGGTACATCAGACAGAGGCCACTGCTTCTCCATGCAGTCAGCATGGGCTCGATTTGATGTGATTTCAGAAGGAACAAAGAAGCAGATGATGAATTTAATGGCCCAATGTGATCTACTGCATTTTATGTCTTTGAGTTCGAACTTTATCATGCTCTCCCCCATCGTCACAATGCTTGTTATTGTCTTAAACTGACTTTGAAACTCGAAGACAGACTTTGAACTTTCCTCTGGTGGATGTATTAGCTAACAACCACACCAGCGTAAGCGACACGTGAAACTATGAGGGCAGTGATGTTTGAAACAAACATACAAACTTATGTCCGTACAAGGAGCATAAAAATGACTTAAGACAACAATAAACGCAACAGCTTGTTTGTTTACACAAGAAACCAGTTTCATCCTGAATGGCTGTTTCTGTTTTGATCATTTTTTCATGTCAAAATGATTATTCCCTTCAAACGCGATGGATGTAAACTCAACAAGATGAGACTAACAGTCCAGGTATGATCACAACTGCAACCTATAAATCGCTAATGTCATATGTATATGAAGACTGCAGACCAAAAGTGGTTTAGACTATGCTCCAGCTGCAGTCTTATTAAAGTGAGAATTAGTTTAGACTGTTTCTGACTTGTTGCATACACTGTCCACACGTTCAGCACTATCAGGGATTCGCTGAGAAGAATGTGGGAGGAGACCTTTTCTAGAGTAAAAACACTCTTGGAAGAAGAATGAGTGGTAAACAATGTCTCCTGACTCTTGAACCTGTTTTCCTGTTGCAGCATCATAAATGGCATTAAAAAAAAAAAAAACAACTGGAGCTTTATAGATTTATTTTTTATAGATGGTTTAAATAGGAATTTCTAAAACATGTCAACATTGCTACTGACTGCAAGGTTCCCAGGTCCTGTAGCTGCAAACCAAACTCAGATCATTATCCCTCCACCAACATGCTCACAGCATAGGAAGTGTTTGTGCTGATATGCTCTGTATGCGACCAGACATGTCCACTTCGGTCAAATGCAGCATTACCAGTCTAAGCCATGCTGCCATGTTCTGTTTAGAGAGAAGAAGGTTTCACCTGCAATCAATTCAGAGTGTGAAAGTTGGTGTGTTGGAGACCAGCAGCAGAATTTTGCTTAAACACTGAGAACTTGTTTAGCTGTAAATATCTCACCCCATTCTCCGCTGTCCTCGCCGCTTCTCGACTCGGGTGACCCGTCCAGCTCATCTGGACTCGCCAGGAAGTCAAAACCCTTCAGCGCCTCCTCAGTGTCGGGGTCGTCGCTGAGGTCGGATGTGGTGGAGGACGGGGTGGACGACTGCTTCTTCCTCACCATCTGCTGGAGTTCCCACATGAAGGAGATCAGATGCCTGTACTGTAAAGCTGCATTAACAAACCTGAGATATACATCTCGGTTACCTGGGTGGATTTACCCAGACATTTGCAATTATGACGAGCAGTATTACAAAACTGGCTTTTAACTCAGTAATCTAACTCTGGGTTTTCCATCTCAATCAGTACGTGGCCACATAAACAAACAGGAGTGATGTGATCTGAACAATCGCAAACATGGAAAAGCAGATAATTATTCTTCAAGATTTTAAGCACATCATCCAGACAAAAAGCAACAGTCTTGTTGCAGCAACAACCACAAAGGACTAATAGTATTGCTGACTCTGTTGCTGCGTAGATTTGTGGGATTATACTTACTAATATTATTTCATCGGACTCAGACCTGAACTTTAGAAGTCGCATTAAGACAGTTGTGAAGTCACCTTTTATCACTTACAGAACATAGAGAATTCAAGGACTGACGTCTCAACAGGATTCAGAAAAACTTGTCTAGACTAGACTACTGTAACGCTGCCCTTACAGGTCTCCCTAAAAAGTCCATCAGACAGCTGTAGTTAGTCCAGAATGGTACTCCAGTCCTCACGAAGATAGAGAAAGTGGATCCCATGACTCCAGTCCTCAGATCTTTACACCCTCTTCCTGTCTGTCAAAGATTCGAGTTCAAAATCCTGCTGTCAGTTTATAAAGTACTGAATGGTTTCAGACCAAAATACGTTCAGGATCTTCTGGTTCGTTATGAACCAATTAGATCTCTTAGGTCATCAGGGACAGGTCTACTTTCTGTTCCCAGAATAAAACCAAACATGGAGAGGGAGCGTTCAGTTTTTATGCTCCTCATTTGCGAAACAAACCCCCAGAAAACTGCAGGTCTGCCGAAACGCTCAGCTGTTTTAAATCAAGATTAAAAACTTTTTTATTTGCCGCCTCTAATCAAACTAACTGTTAATTTCTCACATGGTTTGTTTTCTTTTAAAGTGGCTCGATTATGTTGCTGCTCTCACAATCTTTGCACATACTTATACAGGATGTTCTAAAAATGAGCAGGTCATTTTCCAAGGGAACTGATTGGTTAGGAGGTGGTGCTTCTGTCTTTGGTGATCTCTTATCCAGAACATAACCTGTTCCCCAGCAGGTTATCCATTCAGCTGATGGTACCATGCTGACTGCTGTAAGATGTGAACCAGTGTTGCAGGACAGAAAACCCAGGGTTAACCCTGAAAATGCCTCTCCATGTTTGGTTTTATTCTGGGAACAGAAAGTAGACCTGTCCCTGATGACCTAAGAGATCTAATTGGTTCATAACGAACCAGAAGATCCTGAACGTATTTTGGTCTGAAACCATTCAGTACTTTATAAACTGACAGCAGGATTTTGAACTCGAATCTTTGACAGACAGGAAGACGGTGTAAAGATCTGAGGACTGGAGTAACAGAAAAACCAGCTTCACAGTTCAGGCCTCTGGTATCCGGCAGGACACTGTTAATTTCTGTGTCATTAAAAGATTTAAACATGTGCTGGCTTACAGTCGCCAGGTCTAAGATGGTTTTGTCCTTGGTATCGCTGTCCTCATCCTCATCTTCATCGCTGAACTCAGCGGCTGCCTTCTCTATGAACTTGAAGGCCTCCAGCACAGTGGCAGAGTCGGACACTTCGGGTTTACTGAAACACAACGTTTACTGTTAGTCATTGGAAAATGATCACAGTTTTTCCCAGTTCTGTCGGGACCAAGCCGATGTGGTACCTGACCATGCCGCTGTCCTTCATGGAGGACGGTTCGGTGCCGTTGACCATGGGCTCACTCTTCCTGTCCGATGGTTTCTCTCCGGAGTCTCCCGTTAGGCCTAGCAGCACCCTCACCCTCTGAGACTTCACATCCAGGATGGTGTCGGTGTAACCGACCTCCTGCAGGTACCTGAGCAACACACATAGTGGGTCAGAGTGTAAATCCTCAGACTGATTGTTATACAATAATAAACCAATTAAATCATTAACAATACAATGTTTTTTTATCCCATATTTCCAGTGTGGAGCTACAAGGCAATGTGCTACTTCCGAATCAGTTTACACTACAAGCTGGGAGTAAAATGAAAATGTTTTGTTGCGTTCTGGCCACTCGTTTACATGGTTACAGAGTGTTGGGGGGGATAAAAGATTCTCAATGGCATTCAGAGTGAAACTTTGTTGCATCGCAAGGCGAGTCTATTCAGTGTAAACTAGTGAGTCGTTCCCGAACGCATCAGAAGGGATTGAGCTTTATTTTGTCGGGCAGTCAGTTTCATCCGAGGAAAGATTATGATCATAGCATTATGAAAGAATGAAGGGCCTCTAAGAAGATGGGAAATGTATTCCGGCTGTAGCTTTATTCCTGTAGCTCGAACTGTCCTTGGGCAAGACACTGAACCTCAAGTTGCCCCCCGATGTGCCTATTTGGGTAGGAGTGTGTGTTCTCACTCATATGCAAGTCGCTTTAGATGAAAGCGTCTGCTAAATAACAGTAGAATAGAATAGAATAGAATAGAATAATGGTACCGAGGTAAAAATGGAGAAAATTGCAAATTTAAAGAGTTTAATGCTTTGATTTGAGCTTTTTTCCTTTATTAGCTTCATGTGATTTTGTGTTCAGTTGTTTGGTAAAAGGTTTGATTAAAATATTAAATATAACTTTATTTTTCAATGAAAAAATACACAAAAATGAAGGCTATTATGATTAAAAAAAAAAACTGCTTAACAACAAACAAACCCCTCATGATTGCAAAATGAGATAATAATGAAGGGATACTAAACGAAGAGCCATTTAGGAGCCGAAAGGGGTGACTCCTCCATGGGAGGCAAGTCAAAAAGAGCCAAATCTTTAAAAAAAAAAAAAAGCCCCACTTTCTATCATTTGTGTAAACTGTGACTGGAATCTTTGAGCTACAGTCACATCTTTTGCATCATTTTCCACTTGTTCACTAAAACTCTGTTTAAGCAAAAAGCGCTACAGCAGCAGTGGACCTCCGTGTCATATTTGTGTTATTTATGTCATCAGCGAAGATGCGTAGGTTACATGTGCCAGATAACTAGCGGTTAGCATACAACGCTTCTGTTGGGTTTTGTGTTTATGAGGAAACATCTGGGTGCGCCGTTAAAGTCTCACTGTCCAACTAGAGGTCTAATATGTGCATGTTGTTTCTGGTTCCATTTGCATTTTTTCCTGCATGGAGATAAACGTCTTTTTTTTCCCCTCCATTTTCTTTTCAAATATTTTCTCAAAAGGGAAACGTTTTGGGTGGAAATGTTGAGGTGTAAACTGAGCTGCAGAGCAGTGCTTCTCAAACATCCCTATGGAATAATTTCTCAGTCAAACACCTACAAAGCGGAAACAACACAGATCCAATTATTTAGTCAACCTTTCAAAACTCAGTTTATAGCATTTTTCACTCAGAGGGTTCATGACAAAGTGCTTTACATGTTAAAAACCAATAAATGTTTATATACAGACAGGTACAAGTAAACACACACACACACACACACACACACACACACACACACAAGCAAGCAAGAACAGTATAATGATGGCAAACCACGAAAGGCAGAAAAATTGTTCAGGTTCAAGTCAGTATTAGCCATGCTTATGGTATAATCCTGTTTAGGTTAAAATCCTATTTAGATTAAAATCATATTTAGGTTAAAATTATTTTAAGTTAAAATTACATTTAAATTAAAGCAGGTTTGATGGTTTCTTACAGTTCAAATAGGAGGTTTTAGACTTAATCAGATATTTTCATGATCTTCTAACCCTTTAAACTCAATATAACTCAATCTCCAGATCTCCCCACCCCCCAAGTACTATCACTTATATCATCAGCAGATTTCGAGGAAAGGTAGTGTGTAACAGTGGAGTAAATTGCAAAAGATAGATTATGTTGATCTACAAAGGTTTTCCAGGCATTTGCATCCTGTCCAGAAGGTTTACAACCCAGCAAAAACCAGTGTTTATTGAGAGACTATATGGTACATACACAGTGAGATTCACATTATTCATAACATTTTCATTGTAAAAATCATCTGTAAATAGATGAAATGATAATGAAGCTACTTGATTTTAAATTTACATAATTCAGATAGCTTAAATTAATGTTATACCCAATAAGGAGCAGCTGAGGGTCAACAAATGAGCAAAAAGTGCTTATAAACAGCTTGCTGGTGAAAACAAACCCTGCATCATACCAGTGTCCATGTTGAAGTGTGCATCTTATTGTATTGTTTCTCTAATAATTTTGGTTTCCATAATGTATCCATAATGTCATACAGTTATATTAATGCCCTCAGTGTCAAGTCTAGAGAAGGATATATGGTGAATCTAGTGGCAGTAGGACTAAACAAATACCCTTTTCTACCCGCCATCACATTGTAAAGGAGCAGCTAATGAGAAACACTGAGAACGTCACGTTACTGAAACCAGCCATTTAATGGTATTTTTGGCATCTGTACAAAAACAACCATGAGTTTTAAACAGTAATATTATCACAAATGTTTTACTAGCCAGTCACAAAATTATCTTTACAAACTGTCAGATATTTTGAAGAGTTTTAATGTACAGTCCGCACTGCCACACTCGATAGTCGCCAGCTAGTTATAACACGTTTCTGGGTTTTTGTGTCTTAACAAGAACGAGATCTTGTTTTTGCAGAACAGGTGTGTTGTTTTGCAGCCAACCACAACATCTTTTGGAATATTTAAAGGAAACTCAACTCAACAAACATGATAAAAAATATGCAATAATCAGCGCTGAAAATTCAGTGGCGTTAAGTTGAGCAACCTTTTGTTTTTACTGAAGAAAAACCTGGGTGTGACAAAGTCCACCAACGTTCCTGGATGTTTGTACCTGCCTGTAAAGGATTCTTGAAAAAATTCCTTGATCCAAGTGATGATATTGATCACCCCAAAAATCTAATAATAGCTTCTGCCTTGGTTCCAGTAAATAAAGCAAAGGAAAGAGAAAAGAAAAAAAAAATGCGATAACAAGGTGACTCACAAGTAGCTTAAAACCATTTAAAGCCTTGATGATTTCCATTTAGATGGTAAATCTTCTGCATGCGAAAGACTAAATCAGATCAACTTCATGACAAGATTCAGAGTCCTGACTGAAGCTTCAACCTGTAACCTCGCGGCAAAACACGATTATACCAACGTAGCAGAAACATAACAGTTTTACAGCTCAGACTTAAAGAAGTCAGAAACAGCATCTGGAAAAAGACGACAGGAAAAGTTGTTCGTGTGTGAGGTTTCTAGCGGTTCTGGATCTAAAGAAATCTGAAGACGATTTTTCCCTCAAACATGAAGCGAAAACATTAAGTCTGACCTCAAACCGAAGCAAAGTAGAACCTGATCGGTACCAGCCGCTGAACAGAACCTGAATCCACAGAGCAGAACTGGATTGGTACCGTCCACTGAGTATCTTCATCAGCCTAACTCAGAAGTTTGCTTACGAAGCTGCTCACAGCTGGAACGGTTAAACTCCTCTTCCTCAACAGGATCTTGGTACCGCAGACAGCAGGACGGTTCTGGTTCGAAGGGATGGAGGTTTGTTCTGAACGGCATTGAGTGTTTGTTCAGAGGTCAGCCTCCTCCTCCTCCTCCTCCTCCTGCTCCTGTACCAGCCTCTCCGATCGCAACAGGCCTCCACACAATCCTCCATTCACTGTCACCACACACCCATGCACCCGCGCGCGCACACACACACGCAGCCACAGTCCAAACACAGCATTGAAGCGGCACCCTTACACACTGCGATGCACGGTGAGAGTGGTTTTAAAACGTTTAAAAGCAGAGGATGCAAATCAGAACTTCTGCTAACTTTTACTTATGTTTATTCATGTGTAATATGTCTCTATATAAGTGAAAAAGAGTGGTCGCTATGAGTTATTATCCAATCAGAAGCAGCTCTGCATCAAACAGAAACATGTCTCCATCAGCACCATCAGATCCAGTCCAAGTCCGGTCCAAAAAGTCTGTTCCTGAAGTCTAGTCCATGTCCAGCCTTAAAGTCTTGTGCTAAAGTCCACTTTGAGTCTGGCCCTAAAGTTGGATCAGAGTCTGGTCCTGGTCACATCTTAAAGTCCAATTCTAAAGTCCAGTTTGTGTCTGATCCTCAAGTCTGTTCTAAGTCTTGTTCTAAAATCCAGTTCTAAAGTGATCCTAAAATCTGGACCGAGTCTGATCCTAAAATTTGAACTCAAGTCTGGTCTGACTCTGGACTTAAAGTCTGGTCCTAAAGGTGAAAAATGTTAGAACAAATTGTTTAAACTTTGAAAAAAAACAACAAAAAAAGCTCTGTTTGGGACAAAAACACGATGCTCCTGCATCTGCAGATGTTCTGAAAAAAACAAACAAGCAAGCAAAAAAAACAAAAAAAAAAAAAACAGGCTCCAAAGACACAGTAAACTCATCACAAATACTTAATTTTCCATGAATGTTAGGAGCACACAAATTAACATTACAGAAACTTAACGACCCACAGTTTATCAAGACATTGAGCTTATAACAGATGCTCAACAGTCCTGCAGTGCTAACAAGCAGTGAACTCACCACCGGTTCAGGCTTCAGTATTTTTTTTTTTGTTTGTGTAGTTTTCTGGAATAAAATTGTCTTATAGGATTTTAACAGTTGTCTAACCACACACACGCACGCACGCACGCACACACGCACGCACACACACACACACACACACACACACACACACACACACACACACACACACACACACACACGCGCGCGCGCACACAGTTCCCAGTGGATGCGTGTGTTTGAGTCCCATTAAATGAGTTAATCTCCACAAGGAAGATGTTTTCATCCCTGAGACACACTTAAACTCACTGCCTGCTGTCCCACGATGCCGTGGACGTGTGTGTGTGTGTGTGTGTGTGCGTGTGTGAGGGAACTTACTGTCTGAGAAGCTGACGTCCTTGTTTCCAGCTAAGCTGATGGCTGCTGTTTGGAGAACTCGGAGCGTCGCCATCATTCCCTTCATCTGTGGCAGAGAAACAAAGACAAAGACTTAGAGGCGAACCATCTTGGGTAAATCACGATTCAGGGTGCAGTGATTTGATCACCTGGTCACTTGGAGTGGTGACCAGGTAAGACATAGCGTAGGAGAGAGGTGATGGATGGTCTTGAATGTTTGCACAGGATATTGAAGTTGACCCCACGTTTAACCGAAAGTTTACGTAATGAGAGAGAAAAAACCTTAATGGGGAAAAAGGATCCATTGAAGATCCAGCCAGATAGTTTAATAATAAAATCACAGTACCCTGAATCGTAAGCAAATTGAATCATGAGGTACCTAAGATGGTACGCCTCTACTACAAGTGTCAACGAAACAAGCATGATTGGTTCCTGTGCTGTGACATCGTCAGAGGGGTGGAGTCAAAGACCAGAAGCACTAAAAACTAAAAAGATATGATGGTATTTAATTTATTGTCCTTTTAGTGAAAATTGTCTTGAGATTTATGCTTTGACTATTTATGTCTTCACAATACGACACCACCTCAATATTAATCAACCAATATAACCGCACCATAGCCTGTAAATAAAAAGATGGACGTAGCCTCCGTGACGTCACCCATAGGTTTCTGAAGAGCTGAATTGAAGCTCGGTGGGCGGTTCCCACCATCGCCACCTTGCCAAAGGCATGCATGTCGTCTCGCCCAGAAAATAAAAATATGGGCAAAGAGGTAGCGCTGAGAGGAGGGCTGTGAGCATCATGGTGGATGATTGACATTGAGCGAACTTCGAGCTTTCTGTAGCTAAGAGCTAACCCGGAGATAACAGGAGCTAACCAGCTAACGGGGATAAGCGGGCTAAAGCTAAGTCACGTTGTTAACCGGCTAAAAACCGCGGTTGATCTACGTTCTTCTTACTTGAAGCGGGAGATTGGGTACCTGTCAATCAAAAGGACACACCCCTAAATATGCAAAATTTTGAAATTCAATTACTCTTAAACGGGCGAGTTAGAATAAAATTCATTCCCCTCACAGTTGTCATGAAGGTAAACCTGACCTATTAAACCTAAAATGGATTTTTGAACCATGGTTACAGTTTTTTTTTTTTTTTTTTTTTTAAATCGGTCAACATCATGATGAGAAGCGGTGAGGCTGGACCATCACTATGACTCAAGTGTAACTTTTTTTTTATCAGCAGAAGAAGAGGAAGAAGAAGGAAAACAAGTTAGTCTCACCTGAGTCGTAGCTGGGAGGTTTCAGGTCTCCCTGGTTCAGCTCCGTCCCATATTTCAGTTTGTGGTATTTAGCTCTGAGGATGAAAATAAACCAAATTATCAAGGCTGCGTTTTCCTCACACACAGGAGGGTGGAGCGTAAACATCCCAACATCCTCACTCTTTATTAATCCTACAACTAATGAAACACCAGGGGCCTCATTTATCACCCGTTGTCAGAAACTGTGCTAAACTCCATCCTATAAATAAAACTAAGGTGGTTTGTAAAAAAAAGTAAATAAATCTGTATTTATTAAACCCAGTCATAGCAGGTTATATAGTAATCAGCTGTTGATAAATCCCACATGGTCTAAATCAGCCGTGCATTCCTGTTCACGATCACTTCTATTCAGAATCAATCTCAGTTAACCAGAGACGGAGACAACTCGTCCCTTTAGAACCCACAGAAATCTCTCGTCTTCCTCAGAGTGATGGCGAGGAAGAAAGAAGAAAGTTCTGGTAAGCTGACCAAAGATCTCTGTTTAGTTCATCGATTTAGATTCAGTTAAAATTTTTAGATCTAAATTTAAAGACCAGAACGATCAGAAGGAATTGATTTCTATCTGTAAAGTGCCTTCAGGTGATTTTGTGTTGTATAAATAAAGCTAAATTGAATAAAAGCATAATCTTACCTCTCCTGTTTGAGGGCGTACTCCAGCATCTTGATCCGCCTCACCAGGTCCTTTTTCAGGTTCTCCTGGCCCCGTCGCTCCCCCTGCAGGAAGGCAATCTGCGCCTGCAGAGAAACATCACAGTTCCAACAACCCGTTCACACAGCAGGATTAAACCCCTGCATGGGAAAAGTTCAGCTCATTTCTTAAGTTTAAAGACAAAAACTGGGGCAGCGTTTAGTTTAAACAGATCCAGGACCCGACCCGTAAACAGAGCTCAAGTCAAATATTTCTAAATTTAATTTCTTCATCTAAACTTTCTGGAAAATAAAGGAAAAATCCTGGTGAAAAACAAATAAAAAAGGTTCAGAAATGACAGAAATGGTATGGGTGGAAAATCGAAGCAAAAAAAATCAATGATTTGGATTTTTTGCTTCACAATTTTCAAATGTTTTTTTTTTTTTTTTTCAAGTAAATAAAAATAATCTATTATAATTTTTTTTTTGTCCTTTTTTATTATTTTTTCATTGATCTGTTTACTTGTCTTCTTGGGCATTATAGCAGCAGAATCATCACAGCCCTAAGAAATATATTTCTGGTTTCATTTTCAATGCTGAAATATTTCACTTAGGTCGAATAAAACTTTTATTTGTTATGAAATAAACAAATAAATAAATCACAATAAAGAAACATATAGACATGAAAATCTTGTCTGGCAATTTTTATCACATGAAAAAACATTAACTTCATTTTGCGTTTCAAAAACATTAAACTACCACCACCCAAGTATTTATTTGGTTAAATGAATAAACTAATTAAACTAAAACTAAACTAAATGCCTGCTGAAAAAAAACTTTCCATGAAAAAAGCTTTAAATCGGGGCGTCCGACGTCGGTCCTCAAGCGCCGCTGTCCTGCAGGTTTATATTATAAACCTTATAAACTAATATTTTGTTGAACAATCCTTTAATGTTTCCGCTACAGTCAGGTGTTTTCTGTTCCTCTCAGTCAGACTTCTGCACCTGTTGACAGGTATTTTGTCCCACTGTTCAACAGAAAAGTGCTCTAATTTGTCCAGGACACATTTGTTTTAACTCAATTAAATGAAAAAACTGTCTTATATTACTAAATTATACTTTTGCAAATTTTTAGTTATTGTTCCTTTTTTAAGTCTCCAGTTATTTGAGTGACTGTTGTAAATTCAGTCTTTTCTTTAATGAAAGGGGATAAATACGTATGAGCACAACTGTTCCTGGAAACCCTGCAGAATTGTGGCCCTTGAGGCCCACCCCTGCTTTAAATGGATTAGGATTTTTTTTCCACCTGTCTGCAAAACTCAAGTCAAATATATTTATTCAAAAAGGCTGAATTGAACTATGTTATAGAAAATATCGAGACAGAATAACAGATAAATAAAATAAGAACTGATGGAAAAGAGATTTTTTTCTTAAACACTTAAGAAAAAAGTTGAATTTATTCTGCTTTTTTATTTCCTGGATGCTGCAGGACATAAAATCTCTCTGAGATGTAAAGCAACGAAAAAACCAATCAGTAAGAGACGAAAGAATCACAAGAAGGAAGAGAATGAAACAGAGCGATTCTGGATGAAGGTGATGATGATGATGAGGAGTCTGCTCTGGAAACACTGGGAGTGTGGTGGTCACATGTCAGGGAGCCTGGGGGCCACCATCATCTGAACTAAACTCAGCGAAACAGCTGCTGACCTTCTGAATGTCTCTTCCTCATCTTCATCATCCAATTCCCCCACAGACATCATTAAAGTTTTATTAACTCCAAATCTGCTTTCGTTTGGATCTAATTTAGAGCTCGGTTTCCCCGCAGACTCTCAGAAATCTAAACATGGAGGTGTTAGGAAACACAGACTAAACCCTTCAGCTGACAGCGGGAAGAGGACAACTCGCAGCCCAAGATGCGCCCATCAGACAGCCCGGACTTTCCTGAGGAATAAAACCCAGAAACTTGATCTCTGCTGGCAGCTTAGTCAGCAGGTTCAGAGGCCGCCGACCCCAAAGCCTCCTGGGAAACAAGGTGGATTGACCCCCAGTCCTCATCTGATCCTTCTTAATGCCTGAACATGAAGCAGCAGCGTGGGAACAGAGGGCAGGGAACCAATCACAGACCTGGGACCACTTTTTCTCGGATGAGGGACTCTAAACCAAACTTCACCAGAACTTCTAAATTCTGATACATTTTAAGATTTTCAGTGTCCAAAGCAGCTCGATTCCCTGTTCAGGAAAATTAAAAGTTCTGGTCTGGCTTTCCAAACCAGCTTCTGCTGAAAACACAGCACAGCTGATCTGGAACATCAGCCTCTGCAGAGATCTGGAAGCAGTCGCTGTAAATATCACAAATCTGTCAAAACAATGCAAATATCTTCAGGTTTCAGGCTGTTGTTCGATCAATGGCTTAATTAATTGGACAGGCATGAATATAAGTATTATGCTTGAGCCTGTGCCTTTTCAGTCACGATATGATGTGTTTTTTGTACTAAACACATTTGTTGTTTACTATGTGACTGAATAAACTCGAAGGTGGAACTCTGACTGCTGCCTACTTCAGGTTCATACAACACCTTCATACAACCGAACTTTAAACCAGAAAATAAAAATAATCCCAGAAGAAAAGGATGTTCTCAAACCATAATGGACCTGAAAATCTACAAGCAATCTCCGAACACATAAGACATAAAGAGCCCCCCCCCCTCCACCCTCCTCAGTTCAAAAGCATTGATAAAACACTTCTAAAATGTTTCCGAACATTTAAAGGCCCCAAACTTAAGGAATAAACCCGTTGTGTTGGTTAAGAAGCAGTTTGAACTGGATCTTTAGGCTCTCAGACACACAATTTGTTTTCATTTCTTTTGTTTCAACGGTGAAAATCAACAAAAATAAGACAGTCTAGTGTATTATATCTCAGAATGGTGAGCAGAAACTAGACAAGTGGAGGACAAAAACTGTCTACAACTAATCTAAAAGTAATGATGTCCTACAGAAATAGGAACAAATCCAGCCAAGACCCGAACCAGGATTTAAGAGATGCATCTGGACCTTATGTTGATCCATCTACTGTTGGCTGAAGCCTCATTAGAAATGTTCTCCTTGGTCGTGTCGCTGTCAATAAGCCATTCTTGAGAAAGGGTAACATGAAGACAAGGCTGAGATATGGCACATGACACAAGAGCTGGAATAAAGATGGAGGGACGTATCATCCCCAGAAACCAGACCTCAACATGCCTGAAGCAGTGTTGGATCATCTGGAACAAGGATCATGGAGAGCTATCCCTGAAGAAATCAGCTGTCAAAGAAGAAAATGGATATGTTCTTTCCCTAAAGTCAAACGAACCTGGTGGTAAATCCGTTGCCATCCTCCAGGTTAAAGTTACCTTTCAGATGCAAGGAAGGTTTCCAGATATCAGAATGAATCAGAAGTTCTTACATTGTAGCTTTCTGCTTTTTTTTTTTTTTTTTTTTTTAACAGTGAACAAGTTTTGGAATAAATCATCTTTCAATGTTTATATAAGGAGATACAATCCTCTTTTCTAACAGAGAGGATGCACACAAATGTGGAGGAGGAAGTAGGACACTTTATTCGTATCTGGTGCTCATCAGAACTGGGTCGCTCCTCACTCCAGGCCAATGTATCTGCTTTTCTCTGAGATGGAAACTTCAATCTGAGGCTGGACGTAGGGTTACTGAGGTCACTGTAGGGCAGTATTTCTCACTACAATCCGCATGACCCCCTTCCATGCATGTTTTTAGAGGAAACCCTACCTTAACACACCTGAATGAAATAAAGGGTTTGTTTTCAGGCTACAAAGAACTTGATGAAGTTTAATAACCTCACGCGGTTTGGAGGAGGGACATGTCTAAAATAAGCAGGGTAGGGGGTCCTGAGGACTGGAATAGAGAGACGCTGCTGTAGGGTCAAGTCCTAGTTGGTGATGTTGGTTCATCTCCATGGTAACGGAAACTGCAAATACACAATTGCAGAAAAAACACATACAAAGCACATGTAGTACAAAGCCAAAGCCATAAAACCACTACTTCCATCCCAACTGGTCCAGTTAGAGGGCCATCCGTCCTGGTCTTGTTGGAGGTTTTTCCTCTGGATTCTAGTTCTAGAGGAGTTTTCCTTCCTGGCTCTGGTTCTGATGTAAGTTTTACCTCCTGGTTTTGGTTTTCTTCTTGGTTCTAGTTCCTTGTTCAGCTCAGGCTTGAGGATTGAATAAAAAAGATGATTTTATCTAATCCATCGGTTTCCATGGCAATGTAATTATTTTGAAGAACTGGTTTATATTATTACAGTGACAAACTGGATAAATGTGGATTAGGATTGGTTTTGTGTTAACTGCACTATGATGAACTGGATTTAACTGGACTGTGTCTGTAAAGTTACCTTGACACGACGTTTGGTAAGCTTACAGCAGGTGATTTTTGTTGTGTTCTGATTAATGAAATATGAAAACAGAAAGAACATGTATTAATCGTCAGTATTCCTAAAGTAGCTTGTCTCGCCGAGTTATTCGGTTTATCTCCGTGTTCTTACACCACAGATGTGAAGCTGATTAATCATTTGCTGTTTTTACATCGTCTAAGCTCTTTGATGCTCCCTCGTCTGTTGCCATGGTGTCCGAGGATGATGGTGAACTCAGTGGGATGTTTGGTAGCCTTGTGTGTAGGAAGGCATCTGCAGCATGATGTAGGTGTCTTTCTTCAGAAATATAGATTCAATGACACGTGTTAACGTGGTGTTTCAGCGGATAAAAATCCTCTCTCAGTGGAGTAGAAAGCAGATTATAATCAAGGTCATGCTGAGGTACCGGCACACGAATACCAGACTTTCCACCAAGTTTCTATTAAAGTGCTCTGATGACCTGATGCTGACGCATTTCTCTGCTTCGATTCTGTTTTCACCCAAAGGTTTCCACTCCAGTTAGACTGAAAATCAACTGATTGAGGGAAAGCTCTCCAGTTCTTATCAGCCAGACTATCATATTTTCACTCCATCGCCTCCTTCATCACTACAACTATAGAATAATAGGAATGCCAAAAAAATTAAAATAATTGAAAAAAAAAATTACATATACATATAGAGATATACATATATATATATATATATATATATATATATATATATATATATATATATATATATATATATATATATATATATATAAAATTTTATTTTATTTTATTTTTTTTCAAAATAAAGATATCTCTTAGAAACAAATAAATTAACATTAAAATAATATTCAGAACTTCGGAACAATAATTATTTCTCTATATTTGTCAATTGATTTTAACATAGAATAACATTTTTAATAGTTTTTAATGATTTGTCTAAATATTTCCTCATGTATTTATGTCTTTATGCATATTTGCTTGGTAATGTTTATGGTTTAAATGTAGAAAATGAAACCTCACATGGACAAAATATAAATTAAAGTGATTTTTATTTATTAAACATCAAATTAATACCTTCTATGTTATTGTCATATTTACAATTGATCCTGTGGGCAATACTGGAACGTCTGGCAGGCATGTCTTGGGCCCTGGTTTGTGTGTCTGACCCTGCTCTGAGGTTTGATCACATCAAAACCCCTCTGAGACTATCACCCCATTTAGCAGGGAGCATTAACGTTGTCATGGACGACCATCTTAGTTTGGGATGGGACACATCCGGGTTTCCTGATGCTTAAATCCAGAGCAGTGAAGGGATTATTCCTCCACAAGACAAGAAGAGCCGGAGGGAAAGTATAAGCCCCCCCCCCCCCCCCCCCCCCCCCCCCCCCCGCCCCCCCCCCACACACACACACACACACACATAGAATGTAAACTATGCATCTAACACATCGCCAGTTTGATTCTGTTCGTCAATCCACCAACAACCTTCAAATCTTC
>NC_136621.1:16532893-16600266 GCF_933228915.1 Telmatherina bonti | reverse complement strand
TAACACATCGCCAGTTTGATTCTGTTCGTCAATCCACCAACAACCTTCAAATCTTCCCTCTTCTTCATTTTCTATTTCACTGAGAAGTGCTGATATTTTGTTGCTACCCACGCTTCTAGGATCACCATGACGGCAAACTCCTCGTCTTCCTTACAGAGAAAGAAAGGAGCAGGTTGGAGGCAGGGAGGATGATGATGATGGAAGTATAAAAGAGACAGAGGATTATGAGAGGAAGTCCTCTGATGTGATGCCCAGAAGAGGACGCGATCAAGAAGAAAACAGAAAAGCAGAAAAAGTGGGATAAACTAGAATAGCGGCGTGACGAAATGCTTCACCTCAGGGAGCGTCGACTACAAAATGTGCAGCTCTGAAGCTGACAAGACTTTAATTAGAACAAGAGAGGAGGAGAACGAGGAGGAGTCTGGGTTTATACTCCCCATCACAAAACAATAAAAAAATATAAACCACATGAACATCTCTGTTAGTTCCTCACGTGTTCTTCACGCCACAAACACCTGACGCGGAGTTTTTCCGCTGCTTCATGAGGACGATGATATTGATCATTGTTCCTCCTCAGCTCGGGCAGGAAAAGCTTGCTGACAACAAGACTCAGATTCACGTGACGTCACATTCGCCTTATTAGTTCTGTGAAGGATGAAGTGGTGGCCAAGACCTGCTGCTCCCATCATGCACTGCGTGTAGTGGCAGCAGGGCACATGTCTTTGCACTTCCCCCGTAATGTTTTACTGCTTAATAAGCGTTCATACCCTCCTTAACTGAAGGACACCATGAAAACAAGAGAATACACTCCCAGTCCGCAGACGTGAGTGTGAGCACCTCGGTGTGCACACAGCATCAGGTCTGAACTCACAGAGAGCAGCTGTGACTTGCCGTTAATTAAATCAGATAAATAACATCAGATTGTTTAGTTTTTTAATAAAGAACACGGTATAACTCTGCTCTGGAGGAAATGGAAACTGAAGTGACTTCTATTGTAACTGGGCGATGTATAAAAAACCAGTTCTAAATAAATGAGTGTAACCAGATAGTGGGCATGGTGGGTCTAAAAGTTAGATGCACCAGTGCAACCCATGCAGGAAGTTAGTGCTGGAGCTCTGGGCAATAAAAGTTCTCTTTCTACAGCAATGGTGAAGTGGGATCCAGTGTTGTCAATAGCAAATTTATCCATATACCACATCTAACACAACAAGGCTGATCAAAGTGCTTTACGAGTGATGTTTGTTTGATGATAACAAGGCCAAACCAAATAAAAGAAGCTAAAAACTACAATAAAATCAGTAAAATGGGCAGAAACAAAGAGACATTGCAATAAAAAGCCAACTGAACTCCAATAAAAAGTGTTTTTGACTATTTATTACCAAAAACTTACAACGGTCTGTGGACTCCAGTGCGAAGTAGAGAATGAAAACAAGGACGGATGCTCGCAGATCTGGAAACTCTGGAGTGAAAAGTCTCAGCTACATAATCAGTTTGTCACAATTTGTCCTTAACAACGAGATGGATAGAAGTAAACAGCAGCATATCTGCTCCCTAGAGAAACACTGAAGCTGTTAAAGGACCTTGAGGACGCCATTTTACAGCAGCATCAGCCAAGTCTTTCAGAGGCGGTTTGTTTTTATATCTCACCTCGCAGCACACACTGATCGATCCGCTCTGTGCACAAGAACATGCAAGAGGTGGAGGAGGGAACAAACATACATAAATCCATCTGCTAACAGATGAACAGAGGACTGAAGGTGTGTGTGTGTGTGTGTGTGTGTGTGTGTGGGGGGGGGGGGGGGGGGGGGGGGGGGTGGTTTTCTACACAGAGCTGCACATGAGGACGACTTCAAGTCATGATGTAAAGCTGATTTTTTCATGGACTTGTGTACACATGAAATGTCAGAATTTTGGCTTCTAATTAAAAAAAAAAATCTAAAGGAATCAAAGCTTTGATGAAAGTTGTGACGCAGTTCTGACTGGATCTGGAGTTTCCAACGGCAATGTTGCCAATCCAAGTTTGTTTGTTTTATTTTGTTGTTTTTTTTCCCACAGACAATAAAACACTTTTTTTTTTTTTTTTTTACATTAAGGAAATTATTCTTGAAGTCACTCACATGGCCCTGTACACAAACTCTTACTGATTTTACTGAAAGCTTTCCAACTATGTGCCCATATTAAATGCTATTCCAGAATTTTCTTTCCTGAGGTGGAATTAACTCTGGAAATCTGTAGCAGTGTTGCATCAATAATGTCACACTCCTGTGACATTCAACATATGAATGCAGAACAAATGCTGCATTTGTCTATTTTTTGCTACTTTTTGATCTGTTTGTTTTGTATTTTTTTCATATAGAAATTAATGTAGAACCTCAACCTTTCATCATCATTAAATAGATTTTTGTCCCTTATTCTTATTTTTTGGATAGAAATTTTGGTTGATTTAGTGCATACAGCAAAAACATTTTTACCAAAACTTTCGACTGACTTTAGAGTTCAACTTATATTTTCTAACACGACAGTAGAACTCTGAAAAAAATTACAACCTTCTCGATTCATGAATGGTGTGAATCGCCACTGTGGTAAGGATTACCCAAAAAATTTACTTTGCATCTACAGATCAACTTCAGCCCTGATCAACACAATCAAATATTAAATAATCGTTAGGATTTTAACCCTTTCATTACTGTTTGGTTGCATAGTACAAATTATTTTTTAATAGAAATAAAATCCATATAATGTGGACACTAACAAAGACTATATAAAATATTTTTGTATATTGTCTTCTTTTTGTAGCTTCGAGTAATCAAGGTCACATTTGAAGGGTTAAAATTCACAAAATCATGGCATGTTTGGTTGTTTTTAGCAGATCTGCAAATTGGAATTTACATGAAAAAAAAAATCAGGAAAAAATGTAATCTATAAAATTTTCACAGCATTTTTTAAAAGGACATTTTGTGCTTAATTACTCAAGAAGAAAAACTGATGTTTCTGAGTGAATCCAATTCCACAATCTTTTTATTTACAGTTTCCTCCAGCTGTTTTGTGCTATTTACATTTATTTATGCTACTATTTACCTACTTTTCTCACTAAACCTACTCATCTGATTTTTGGCACCACCTTGCATCAAAAGTGTCTCTGTTCCAGCCATAAAGGATCCTTAATTTTTGGTCTTTGGCTGCTCCTGATTCGACATTGCAGGCGATTTGATTGGTGGAAAGTGGTGGAATAGAGGTCTCTTAGCAACATAGTAGTAAGAGTAATCTTTTTTTCTTGATAAAAAGGTGATTAAGTAATTATGTAATCGTGGATCACACATTGTGGATTTATCTTTAAGAATATGTTAATAAACACCACATTTTGTGGCTGGATTGTAAACTTCTCAAAGGCATATAAATCCCTGGAAAACATTGGTAGATCACCTAAAGTGTAAACTATCCATCACGGTTTACACTGTAGAACTACAAGTTACCATGCCTGAGAAACAGCTGATGATATAATGGATCTAGTGGACTTTTAAGGATTAAAACAATGGGATTAATTCCAGTGGAGGCTCACAGAGGGAATCCCGGATTTACTGCTCTGACTTCAGCAGAAACGTGTGGAACAACTGTTATTCAGTATCAGCATCATGATTATCCTTATAAAAAGTCTCATTGGGAACTTCTAGTCAGCAACCAGAGAACCCTGCTCTCTGGATCCAGAGGAAAACTCTCACAGCTTCCATCATACTGCAGATGTGTTACTGCTCTCTCTGCAGCCACCACCCACGCCTTGCATAAACGCCACTCTGAGTGTGTGTAGGCGTATCATGTCCACCGGATGACTGTGATTCAGGTGCTGAAGTCCGGTCCTAACAGGTCTTCCATCTGCTGCTCCGTGATCATGATGGGATCAGGTCTATGCAATGTCTGATGTCCATAAGTGTCACATGAAGACAGATGAACACAGAAATAACAGCTGACACCATCTGACGGATGTCATAGGCCATCGACCGGCTCAGATGTGGATTTTAAACTCTTATAGTCAGACCACTTCAATCCTTTAATATAACCTCAGAGCTGTGATCCAACTTCATCAACAACTCAGCCAATCAAAGTGCTTTGATCAACATCAGCCACAGCTTCTAATGAGAGAAGAAGATGGCCGACATGCTAAAAAAAACTCCAACAAAGAGGGGAAAAAAAACCCAATTTACTGTATATTGTATATTTCTGCTGATGGCGCTCAAAGTGCTCAAACCATAGCTATTATTCATCCATTCCTCATTCATACTTTGTGATGATAAGCTACATGTGTAGCCAGACTGATGGAAACGTGGCAGCCAATGCACACCAACGGCCTTGACAACCAACCAACACCAAACATTAATACACGTTCATACACCAGCGATGCCAACACTGGAGGCAAAGGAGACTGACACAGTAACACATGACTGGGGGAGGGGGACTAACTTCCAGCCTTGTGGTCATTTGACTGCTTTACTACCTGAGCTATGATGCACCAAATCTGATGTTTCCATCTGCAGACCCAGGATAGCAGATGAAAATGTTCACATATAAACTTGCTGGAAGAAGATGGAGGGAAGTGCTTTGCTTCTACCTGCTTATTTCTAAAATTTGTCTTCGGCCGTTTATGTTCTTTACTATTTTATTGCGTTTTATTTTATACTATTCATATACTCCTGGTCCATCTGCATTATAAACTAGGATCAATAAGGAACATTTATCACTATCACAATCTGATTTTCCAAACAGACAAAAGATGTGAAACCACACCACAGTTTGGTTTCATTAATCAATCAGCTGTTGCTGTGAAAATGACATTTAAAGCAACCACAGCCCTGCCGCTGATGGTCTCCAGCATGCCGTTAAACTGGAAAAAAAACCCCCACAAAGAAACAAAGATTTAGAACCAAAAATAAAACCCAGCATTTTGATCAAAAAATCTGCCACCTTTCAGGTCATCAGAGGGGGAAAATGTCCCCAAAAACAACTATATAAACACAACAGTTTCATATTCTTTCCCACTTTTCACCCTAAATTGTTCAGTCAACTGCAGTCCTAATCAAAAATATTAGATTACATTACATGCCAGTTTGAGAATAGGATTTTATGTGTTAATCTATATAAAAATAGACTTAAAAAAAAATAATTAAAAAAAATCAAACTACCATTTAAATGTTTAATATAATTAATATAACTGCATATTAGGTTATTTCCATTAGGACTATAATTGATTAAGCAAAATAACTATGCAACTATAATCCATTAAACTAGTAGTCTTAGTGTATTTACAAATTATCTTAAAATAAAATCGCCAGCCACACAAAATCTATAATACGGAAAATTATCAATTTTGTTGTCTTTTGTTTTGTAAAACAGTGTAATCAGCATGGTATTTATCAGGTTAAAGAAATCAAATAACTTCCATATTTTTCATTAGGACTAAATATGTTTCATTATTTCAATAAAAATAAATAAAAAGGGGAAATCTGTAATGCTTTTATTGCAATTTTTGGAAGACTCTAAATATCTTCCATTGGCCAGAAAGGCAGCAAATTAAAGGATTAAAATAATTTAAATAACAGTATATTTGGTATTTTTGATAAGGGGTTATGTTTGTTTAAAAATCTCAGAAAAAAAAAAAGAAAAAATATTAATCTGTCATGATTTTACAGCAATGTTTTAGAGAGGAAATTTTGGTAATCTAAAAAATAAAGTAATACCCTATAACTCTTAACTTCACACTTTAAAAAAAATTAAAGAAACAACAGTGGATCAAAATGTCTTTAATGAATATTTCTTATTATATTTACAAAAGATCGGAAAATAACATCTCCAGCCTTTCAGAGTGTAATATGGAAAATTCAACTTTTTTTATGGTTTCATAAAGATGATAGCGTAATTATGTCTGGTGTCTAATTTAAAATAAAATTAATAATTAAGTTTTTGCTTAATTTGATTAAGACTAAAGCTGATTGAATCATTTAAACAAAAATAGGAGGTAAAAAAATAGTCATTTTTAATGACTCCAATGCCATTTTTGTCATCTAAATTGGAAAGAGTAGTACACAATAGATCAGATTGTTAGAAAACAAATTAAAAAATATGAACATCACCACCAAATCTTTTTTTACAGCAGTTTATGTGAGAGAACTTTTTTGTTCATCGCCTGAAATGCAGGTAATTGGATAGACCGATGATGAACAACAACATCTGTCAGCTGTCAACACAACACACTCACGGACTGCAAACTTGTGGAAAATCCAGAAACTGTACAATGTAGAACATCAGAACAAGATACCACAGTAATGATTTAATTGTCCAACTACTGGAGGGAAGCTCTTATCTCACGAGGTGTGAGGTGACATTCGCTCATCAGAAACATGTTCTGTATCAGTCCCTGGTCCATGTGGGGATCAAAAGGTTCATGCTTGGCTCCGGGCCTAGCTAAACAAAGCCCAGTTACAGCACCAAGGCGTGGCTCAGCCGGCATTCGCCTACAGCGTACACTCGTCTGCAAAACAAGCAGGTGTGCATACCTTTCCTTATACGGCAACTTTAACACACAGAAAGACAAAGAGAGGAGAAAGAAAGGGAGGAGGAAGGAGGTCATCCAGCTGAGTTACAGAAACTCAGAAGAAGTGTTGCTGTCAGAGCTGATCTGGGCTGAAGGCAGAGTTGCATAACACACTCTTCACTTATCATGTAAGCTCACACACTCAACAGAC
This sequence comes from Telmatherina bonti, assembly GCF_933228915.1. NCBI lineage: Eukaryota > Metazoa > Chordata > Actinopteri > Atheriniformes > Telmatherinidae > Telmatherina > Telmatherina bonti. The sequence continues at coordinate 16,593,532 of NC_136621.1, read as the reverse complement.
GCTTCCCAGCTGCATTATTCAGTCGGAAAGCAGCTGATGAGCCTGATCCAGAAGAGCCAATCAGAACTCAGCAGAACAGCTCCATCTGAAAAACCAGGACGTCTGCAGAAAACACAAGTTCTACCATTTATTTTCATACATACCTATAAAACATACTACATATATACACATACATGTTCTGTCAATTTAACTTTATTTATTCACATAAGTCCTGTTTTAGATTTCAGAACTGCATCCATTATGTTTGCAAGATGGTCTTAGTTGTGACATTATGAGGGTAAAATTGTGTAAAATGAATATAAAAATAGATATAGCATCATAAATGCCAACTAAAACAACAAAACTCTTTCTTGGACGGGACATAAATTAATGGAAAACTTGTGTAGGTCACCTATCCATGACAATTCACATAATGAGATACTGCTCATTATATAAGAAATATGGCTTGAGATCAGTGGCATTTTAGGGGTTAATATAAATCCACTTTTACATTTTGAGGTCTTATTATTAGCTGCCAATGTCAGAGCTTGTAGGCTTAACGTTAGATGCTAATGTTACAGGTAATTAGGTGCTAAATAGTTACTTGTGCGTGTAACCTAATGTAACCTAAAAAAAATGTGACATTGTCTCAGAGAGAGAGAGTTTTGGACTGAAGCGACAACTTTGCAGTTGTGGATGCTAATCGTGTGTCTTAGTCGTCTTCTAAATTAATTTTCCAGAGTAATTTTTGCAGGAAATGAATACATGAACTTCTTTTTCCAAACAGGAAACATCCAAACTTAAAGATTACAGCTTCTAGTACCACAGGTAGTCCATTGTTTTTTTTCATGATTTAAAAAAAAAAAAAAATTATGTATCCAAGTTTCTGGTGTAAACAGCTGCAAGTTGATTGTGTTTTTTACTGTGGGGTTGTTGTGAAAAGTCGCATCAATGTGTGTTCTCATGATAAACATTTAATAACTGGTTTGTGATTTTCTAGTTTTATTTGGCATCAAGGTAAAAGTTCACAATCTGCCTGTTCAGGAGGCATCCATGAGTTGGCGCAACATGACGGACATCTACCTGATGAGGTGACTTCATGTCAGCCGCTCAGACTGACGAGAAACTGGAACAGACCAAAATATCGGCTGAGCATCAGTAAGACGTGTCGCTGCTATCACAGGAAAAGGAAAAGTATTCAAATAAAAAAATCTATCTCTGTGTTTATGAATCGATATTGGATCAAATAAATTCAAATTGATTCAAATCTTTTAAGTGATTTTGAAAGTTTAATAGATTTTAACTCTCATCAGCACAACTTTGCACTACTTTTGCATCTCAGCTTGTGAAATGAAGCTGTGGAACGGACTGAAAGAGGAGGTAAAGAAACATCCAAACACGATTCAATGTTTTAAACAACATATAAAAACGTGTTGTTGTTTTTTTCAATAGACAAGAAAAGCGCTGTAATTTGGTGTTATTAAATAATATATAGCCTTTTTTTGTTTTATGTATGTCTGTAGTGGGAATTCTCTATGATCGGAGACAAATCTGAAGATTTTGTGGTGCTGTGAGCTTTAAAACAACTGAGTGAAATGAGTTAAAAAGGTTGAAATGTGCTGAAATGACCCGTAAAACAAATGTTTCGATGTGATTTCATGGTCACTGACACAGAACAAAAACATCTGATTCAGACATGAAACTGCAGAACTTGAGCTGATCTATTTTCTACTTTCTTTTATCTATGGATTTGTTGTCGCATTAAAACTAAATTAAATTAGAGGGACACAAGACAGGAGAGGTTCACTAAGCAACCGTCCCGTCCTGATTTGTTGGATTAAACTGGGTTGGACCACCACAGAAGACCCCCGAGACTTACAGCAGAATTAACATTGATGCCGTAACCAAGCCGCAGATTCACATATTGTTAAGTTACTCAATTAGTGAAGCAAAAACTGTGAGCTGGCTGATGTTCTCATGATGAAATGAAACATGTCTGTGTGTGTGTGTGTGTGTGTGTGTGTGTGTGGATCAGCTGGCGTCCTGCTGCAGGATTTTATTTATAGTCCGAACAGGAAGGAAGTCGAGCGGCAAACATCCTCCTGAGCCTGAGCAGCGAGTACAACACACACAAACTTCACACATGACCACCCCACATTTTTGTATGTGCATCATATTCTAGGGTGTCAAACATGTGGCCGGGGAGCCAAAACCGGTCCATCGGAGGGCTCAGTATGGTCAAGGATGATAATAAAATATAAGATAGTAACTGTGTTATTTTAATAAAAGTAATTAATACTTTCTCTGCCTGCATAGTTTTTTTTTTTTTTTTTTTAAATATGAAAAGATTGTGTTTTGAGGGCAGCCAGCTCAGGTAGTCAGGAGGATTACTACACGTGTGAAAATTAACACGTATGTACATTAAAAATAATTTCTCGATCTGCAGAAGTTACTCTAATCATAATATGAAATACTGGATTTTCATTTCCATTCATTTCCACATAGCTGGAATGAAATGTTTGCTGATTGAGTAGATTCTGTGATCTGAGGTTGTAACGCAAATGGACATGACTCAATATGTAAATATGTACATGTTTAATATGAGTAATTAATAAAATAGATAGTCCATTTAATAAATATTAATAAATATTAAGAAAAATATGTCAAATGAAAATATTCATATTATAAAATATTCATATTTGAAATTAATTACATTTAAACACCTCAGTTTTATAAATAAAATGTCAAGTTCAAAATAATTTTAAAGATATAATTGATCTTAAAATACAAGATACTTATGTTAAAAAATAAAATCTTTTTTTTAGAAATATATCTTTTTTATACATTTTAAGTATTAAGATGTATAAGATGTACTTTAACACATTAATCATGATTACCTAATTACAGAAAAATTAACCCATTTAACTGTGGAAAGTTTGTCATTGCACGATTTCCTGGTACACCGATTACATTGATGCACACAGTCGTCCTCCATTATTACCTTTACAAGTCTAGCGCTATATTTAGCCATTTTTCCGATCCCGCTAATAAGTCTATTAAAAGAAAAAGCAACCATCAACAAGTCTAGCAACTTCTTTGGCAATATTGGAGAAGTAACGTTAGGCGAGTAACGTGAAGAATATGTAGTTTACTCTCCATTAGCAGCAGAGCAGCTACAGTGTTAGCTCCTCCCTCAACCAGAAGATCACACTTGAAGCTTGGTCCTCCCGTAGCATCCAGCTTCAAGCTGCAGTCAGATCAGGAGGTGATCATCTCTGCTGCATGACCAGACTAAAGTTAACCCTGATTGGTCCAGCCTTGGTCTACTGTCGCATATTAAAGCTCATTAATGAAGAGTGTGGCTGAAAACATTTTAAAAGTTAAAATTATAGTAACATGTTGTAGACTCTTAATTAAAGAACAACTGCAGTCATTAAAGTATTTAAAATTACACTTAAACTTGACCAGGGTTATTTTCTATGTCTTTTTTACTTTTAAAAATTACATATTTTTTTCTAGACATAAATACAGCATGGGTTGACAATGTTAATGTCCGTGTCTATTTTTTTTTTTTCATATATTTGCCTTTAAATATCCATTTATATATATAAAAAAATTGCTTTTGGGGGGCAAGTATTGTGAAAATACAGTTAATTAAGATTAATCAATTAATTACAAAGCCTTTAAAAAATTAGATTAATTTTCTTTATTCAAGTTCTACCCCAAAATAAAATCATTTAAAGAAAATCCAATATATAACTTTAATAAATAAATATATAACTCTGGGTTAATATAACTGAACCTTAAGTTATTTTTCTCCAGAAATTTCAGGTTGTTTACAATATTTTCCAGAAGGATATTCATTAAATGTAGAAAACTTGTACTTTTTTGTACAAAACCAAAAGGGAAAATGTGGAGTTTTCCCTGTTATTATGTTATTCTAGGTTATTATGCTGATATTTTACTGAAGTTCAGATTAAACTAAATGTGAAACCTGAACTTAAATAAGTCTGAGAAGTTCAGTACATGCTGCGTTCACTTGCATTTGGACATCTGAGGTTAACACAGTTTAAAACCAACTTAGACTTAATATTTGTTAAAATTTGTTTTGTTTCACCAGAAGCATCTGAGGAGGCCAGTTAGCATCATAGTAGTGATCATGACCTTTTTTTTATGAGAAAAATATGAAAAAGGACGTTATTATGAATCTTTCATTGTGGATTTACCGAATAGTCTCTGAATAAACACAGTGTTTCCCTTTCCATTGTATTAGGGCGCCGTCTAAGGGTTTAACCAGAACTGAATCATGGTCTTTTCTTCCGTTCATAGACCATAAACCAAGAAATATGTCTCATCTCATGTGCCAACTTCCTCAGTTTCCTCTTCCTTCCAGAGGACTACCTCAGAGGAAGTCCCACTGTTTGTCTCAGCCAAGTCTGTCTTCAAAGTGGAGGACAGCAGAACAAATGCATTTACAGATGCATGTCCGTTTATTCGGTTTTGTCCTGCTCAGATTAGCTCTGATCAGCTCCATGGGAAAGCCGAGGTTGGACTCCATCTCTGCTCTACAGAGCAGAAAACTGCCGAGCTCTCAGAGAAAACCCCTACAACAGCCAAGAGACTTGGAGGACACTGCTGTGTATTTGGTCAGAGTCGGCAGTGAAGGGAAGTGGTGCACAGGAAGTGGTTCCCTTTATGGAGTCAGTCAGCGGCACTCAAGTCGGCCGATGACTCTTTTATGTAACACCACAGCCGCTTTACAACTTCATGAGTAAAAGATTGATGAGCTCATATCAGCTGCAGGCTCAGCAGAGGAAGAGAAGCCGAGCGATTCAGCATCGATTTGATGCCTTCAACGTCTTACACTTCACGTCAAATATGATTATAAACCAATCCCAGTTGACTTAAACAAGTCAACCGTGGGGATTTTCAGCCGTATTTAAGGAGCCTTGTTGACCAGAAGATACATGACTAGACAGGTGATATCAGCCTGCAGCTTTTGGAGAACATGGAGAAACTTCCTGAACCATCAGTGTTTCATCTGGAGGTTTTATTTTCACACTTTTACTTCATCTGAAAACACCATCTCCTCCATCACCCTAAACTCTGAGTCCTTCTACAATCAGCTTAAAAAAACACAGTGCAGGAGCTGAAACCTCAGATCTATAATCAGAGCAGAAGATGCAGCTTCAACTCGTTTCCCTCTCAGCTGATGATTAGATGTATGGTTCGTATTCATTTCACATGAGCATCCGTCAGATTCAGAAGAACCGACTGCAGCAGATGTTTGTGGCTCTGGCAGAGTCAGATGGAGGTCACAAGATGTTTCAGAAAAAATGCAAAAGTTGTTGGACTACCGCAGATTCATAGGATGAAGCAGCAGCAGAAGAAGCAGCAACACTCTTAAGACTACTGTTATTGTTCTGGACACACTTTGGTCCAGTGTGGTTGTTTTAAAGTAGTTTAGAAATAAAACTGGATTGATATTGAATTGGAAGAAACAGCAGAAGAAGACAACACTATTCTGATGGAAGCATCTCCAAGACATGTCTCATAAAGAAGACCTCAAACTTCCTGCGTTTTCACACACAGACACAGCACAGGGGTCAGACTGTCGGTGTGCCAGATGACCACTCTCCCATCAGCCAGAGGCAGTGTTTCCGCCTCTGGCTGATGGGAGAGCCATCAGCCAAGAAGTTCAAGTTCCTTTTATCCTCCAAACTGTTAATGGCAAAAATAAGATTTAAAAGCATGGAAACTTGGTCCTGGATGGGAGGATTCTGCTGCCCGAACACCAGCAGACCAGATCATCCACACTGATGTTCAGTTTGTACATAAACACCTGAAATTCACCCAAATCCTCATCTTTCTCTCCAGAGAAGGTCCAGCTACCTTAAGGGTGGAAGCATGAACCTGCTGGTGTAGATCCACAAGAATCTCCTGAACAGAACCGGTTGAAAGGTGTTAGTCCTCACCTCCTTGAACTCTGACCTCCTCTATCTGATCCATTTTATTCTACTGAGGAGGACATGCTTCTGTTCTGCTGAATGGTTCAGTCCAATGCCAGACTCGATCTGGGCCGTGTCCAGCTGGTTCCGAAGTGAACTTCCAGCTGAAAAAACACGCCGACGTTTCGTGACTCAAATGGATCACGCACCGAACAGAACCTGGTTGGCATGCGTCCTTTGTCGGACAGCACGCTCATCCACACCCAGAACCGGACAGGTTTTTAGGAGGATTCTGGGTCTGATGTTTGGGAAACAGGTCGTGACGTCAGTTCCGACTCTGGCTGGTCCACGGTGTGACGTTCAAGTGCGAAGTGGAATTATTTCACACCGGGAAACGACCAAAACAAGACAAGACACCGGCGGTAAAGTGGGCTTCGCCTTTTGTCCGATAATGGATCTACGTGTTTTGGGTTTTTTTTTTTTTTTTTTTTTTTTTTTTTTTTGTGTTTCGGACAGGTGAGGTGTCGTCATCACGCAGGTTCACTTGGCTCTGATGTCACACACGAGCTACCATCACGTTAAAGTGCAGCTACTCTCACATAAACCACCCAGACCGCCGCTAAGCTGGTTAGCAACAGCACATCAAGCAACCCCTCCACAGAAGAGCCACCGAGGCGCCGCTTACCTGCAGTTCGGCCCTTTCCACCTCCCACTGCGCGCGCTCCACCTCGAACCGGGCCCACTCATGCTGGAGGAAGTGGAGAATCCCCGGGATGCTGTACTGAGCCCTGGCCGCCTCTCCGCCGCCGACGTCGCCGTTCTGCGGAGCTTTGAGGTTCCCTCCACCGGCCGAGCCCGAGTTGTTGTTATTGCTGAAGAACACACCGGGGCCCGCGTGCTCGTCCATGGCGGGGCCGGGACGGTGTGGGGTTGTCTGGGTCTGGTGCTGTTACCCGCTTCGGTTTAAACCCCTCTGCGGCGAAATATGGTCCATCAATAGTCCTCTGTGCTGAATCTCACAACTCCTGCGTGAACCAGCTGTCAAATGAAAACCCGTGAAGTTACCGGAAGCAACATAAAAAGTATATTTCCGGTCGGGCCTTTCAAAATACAGGTTTTAAAGGAGCACGGGAAAATAAAACAAACATTATTTGATGTCAAAACAGCCTAAATTATGAAAAGATCAGGAAATCAAACGTTGCCCCTCAACATTCAAAATGACTTCCAGTAGATGCAGAAAATGTGAAATGGTTGTAAGGAGTCGACAAAGCAACATAAATAACAAACCTATTTATTTTTTTCTTTTCTTTTTCTTTTCCTTTCTCTCTTCTCTTTCTATGCTTTTCTATCCTCTCCGGTATGGTGCAGCAGTACTATACAAACACTTAAAATAAAAATCTAGAAAATCAAGGGGATCATTATTTCTATAAAGCTCCCCTTGGCAAAGTGAAGTTGTTTAGCAGAACACAACAAATCAGAACATCACTCTGCTTGCTTAAATGCTGGACAAGACAAAAAACAAACAAAAAAAAAAAACGTACAGGAAAACTTGTTTGTGCAACAATTACAGGAGATGTTAAAATACACCATTCATAAATTCCAAATAATATTTTAAACTATAAGTTAAAAGATAATGTGTGGAAGAATTGCCCCAAGAACCAAAAAGTGTTTAAGTATTTCTAATATATTTGTTGAAACATATACTATATGTACATATTATAATCTTATCTTTGAATATGATTATAAATGTGTGAAATGCCTTTCACACATTTATGACAAACCCTATTTGCCAAGATTTTATTTCTTTTTAACAAACTGATTTATTTTCTGACCTATTTTACTTTTAATAATTCTTTAATTTTTGTTACTTATCTTAATTTTAGAGGTGGGACTTTACCATGTTAATTACAATTATGCATCAAAAAATGATTATTGCATCTTAAAAAAATAGCCCTTGCATTCTACATTCTGAATTATGTGGAACGTGAGTGGTTATATTTTATATCCTCTTCCTTAAATTTTCCTTATACAGTATTTAATTTAAATGCAGTTAAATGCATTTCTAGACCCGGGTGCTCAAGTCCTAACCTTTACGATGCATCCCTTCTCCAGCACACCCAAAATCAAATAAATGACTCACTACTAGGCCTCTGCAGAGCTGAATGACATGTGAATGAGGGAATTCAGTCATTTGATCCAGCTGTGGTGGAGAAGGGATGCAGGATAGTAGACCTGTTTGAGACATTACTCAAGCTTGAACTTCCAAGCGGCTGTAGCTCAGGAGGAAGAGCAGTTGTCCTTCAACGGGTAAGTTGCGGGATCAATTCCAGGCTTCCCCTGAAATGCCAAAGTGTCCTAGGGCAAGACACTGAACCCCAAACTGCCCCCCAATGTGCCTATCGGGGTATGAGTGTGTGTGTGACTGGGTGAATGTGACAAGTAGTGTAAAGCGCTTTGAGTGGTCTGTATGACTAGAAAAGCGCTATAGAAGTACAAGTCCATTTACCAATTCTTTCACTAAAATCCATTTAATCCTGGGTTCCTTAAAGACACACATTTTTTCAGGCAAATATGGTTGTAATATATAATTGTGAATAATTGGGATCATTAATTACAAAACTGATTAATTTAATTTAGTCCCACCCCTACTATACTGATCTAATACTTAGTTTCTTTTTTACAATCTTCGTTATATATTTTCCAGATTTCTAGTTTTTACATAATTGTAAAGAAATTCAGATCTTAAGCAGTTGCAATAGGAAGTAAACTCATGCAGTCAGCCCGATAGGCTACAAAATTGTCTGATAGACATAAAGACTTGGATGTCTAGAAATTTTCTCCTCTTAAACTCAGACAAGACTGAAGTAATTCTTGTTGGATCTGAAAAACTCAGAGCTAAATTTTCCAGTTGTGTAATGAACCTGGATGGCATTACTTTAGCTTCCAGTGCTACAGTGAGAAACCTTGGAGTAATATTTGACCCTGACCTGTCCTTTGGCCCACATATTAAGCAGGTTACTTAAACAGCCTTCTTTCATTTACGTAATATAGCCAAAATTAGGGACATTCTGTCTCAGAGTGATGCAGAAAAACTGGTTCACGCTTTTGTCACTTCAAGACTAGATTACTGTAACTATTACTGGGCTGTCCTAAATATGCCCTGAAAAGCCTTCAGCTGATCCAGAATTCTGCAGCCAGAGTCCTGACCAGAACCAGCATGAGATCATATTTCTCCAGTTTTAGCCTCTCTTCATTGGCTGCCTGTTGAATCTAGAATAGAATTTAAAATCCTTCTCCTTACATATAAAGCCCTCCACAACCAGGCACCACTATATATCAAAGACCTTATAGTTCCTTATATACCAAGCAGAGTACTTCGTTCGCAGACTGCAGGCTTACTTGTGGTTCCTAGAGTCTCAAAGAGCCGAGCAGGAGGCAGAGGTTATCAGGCCCCTCTCTTATGGAATAAGCTCCCAGTTAGTGTTAGGGAAGCAGACACCCTCCCCACCTTTAAGACTAGGTTGAAGACTTATCTTGATAAATCCTTATAGCTAGGGTTGGTTATATAGGTTTAGACTGCTGAGGGACATTTCCTGATACACAGCTTTCTCTCTTATCCCCCCCTACCCCAACAGTGTAGCATCATTAACATATCTCCTGTCTCAGCAGGTCTCCTTGGCCAGGAGTAACAGTTCCTGTTGTCTGTCCTCTTCCCCTCCACACAGCAGAGGGAGATGACTGCCTGTCCTTGAGCCGGGTTCTGCCGGAGGTTTCCTTCCCACTGTTGCTTGCTCAAGTTGGGAGATCCAACTCAATCTGTTGGTTTCCTTATATAGGCTATTATGAATTGCCCCCCCCCCGTCTGTAAAGCGTCTTGAGATGCCATTGCCGTGATTTGACACTACATAAAAAGTTGAATTGAATTTATCTGTAAAAAGGAAGAAATTTGGGTTAAGATCGTGCTTCGTCAGAAGCATTTTGCAGTTCCAATTTTGATTTGCACCACTGCATGTAATATGCCAATACATGCTAAAACTTGTTATAAACTATATATGCGCTCAAACAGAACAAACTAAATTGTACACGATGAAAAATATTCAGAGCTGACTGAAACTGCTTCACTGTGGGAAGCTCTTATTTTGAGTGAATACCCATGTCACTGCCGTATGTAACAAACTAAAACTTGACTCACTTGTGCGATGACGTCAACCCTCTTCAGCTCCACCCACTTATGAATCTCATCACGTTATTGGCCGAGACTGATAACATCGAATAAATGACAGTTTAAGTGTTTAAAAAGGTTTTTGAAGGTATACGTGTAGGTTAGGTCAAAATATTGATTTAAAAATCATGAGCTTTACCTGCAGCTCAATTTAACAGTTAACTATTGGTGATTTAAAAAAAAAAAAAAAAAAAAAAAAAAAATCAGGATCCACAATATCAAATAAACAGTTTGGAGCTGTAACCGTTCAAAAATTTTCACAAATGAAGTTTCACTTATTTTTAATCAGATTATGAACATTTTAAATTACTTTCAGTGTCAAGACAGTTTAAACTTAGTGTTAATAAAACATGAATACACTTTACAGGTCTTGAATGATCATGAACATTCAGATTAAATTTAAACATGTGAAGCTTAAAGAGTAGCTTTAGTTAAAATGATCTTCCCGAAGCAGTTAGCTTTATTCACTGCTCAGTCGCCACATTAGGATCAACATTTTAAAAAAAAAAAAAAAAAAAATCCAGTGAAAACCTAGAATATTACAGGATATAAAAATATTTTGTATTTACAGAGTCAGACCAGCAGCCTGGAGAAAATAAAATGTCAAGCAAAGTTGTCATTGTCCGAACATCTCTTGAGAGGCGTACGTCATGTAGAGGAAGCCGTCCTCGTCCTGGTGGTCTTTGTACACCTGAGCCATTGTGAGCGACATGCTGGCCAGCCCGCTGTTGCTGACAAGCAGGTAGAAGGCTTGACTGGGAAGCAGAGCCATCCGGTTTCTGAGAGGCAAGACAGAGTTGCTGTTAAAACCCAGCATCCATCAAAACCTGAGCAGGGTCCCATTCTGGGGCCGCCATTAAAAATCCCATCTGCTTCAGACGAGACTAATGCTACAGAAAACCCAAAAACATGTTTCAGCATAGGGCCAAAAGATTTAACTTTCGTAGAAGATTTAAAAAAAACAAACAAAACACTTTGCTTTTGGCAAAACTAGTGCTTTCATAAATATTTTAGTCTTAGCTGTTGCAGCAGTTTTCAGTTGCTGTTACTTTTTCACAGAAGTCCCTCCAGCAGACGACCAAGTGCTTCTTTCAGCATCAAGTTTTTCCTTTAGTTTCATACATTTCAGACAATTTGACTCTGCAGCTTCAGTAGTTCAATGTGCTTAGATGGTGCGATGCCAGAGAGCACTACTTGGTTATTTGCATTCAAACACTGCTGGATGAGCAATTCTCACATTAGGACTTTAATTTTGAAGCTTACCCCTTTTTACACTTAACCTGTTACAAAAAAAGTCAACCCAAACCTGCACTCACGGTAGAAATTCATGGTCAATCTATAATCCTCCAACAGAACAAAAAAGATATGTTTCTATCATGCTTTTGTTAGGTACATTTTTCTTCAGTAGGTGAAACCGATAAAGGACTGATTTTATTGCTCATTAACTCCATACTTTTAGAATGACGAACATTTGTCATCACATGTTTTTATTTAAAAAAAAAAAAAAAAAAAAAAAAAAAAAAAAAAAAAGCTTATATCCCAAATGCAAACCAAGTTCTGACAATGGTTTTTGGATAAAATTCCAGGTGAAAACAATGCCGACCATTGAAAGCACAGCTGGATAGAACTGAAGATTTGAGCTCTGCTAATGACCAAAGGACACAACTTTGCTAAATGGTCTGAACTTGGAAAAAGATGCAGTTTATTACAGCTGTGTTCAATGTTGCCAACAGCGCCACCTGCTGACTACACTACAAACCCACTGAGGAAAAACAAACCCTCCCAGTAAAGAGACAACTCAAGCTTGTTTCACAGATTGTGATTAAACTGAACTGATAAGACTGTTTGGTAACAAATGATAAGGGGCTTAAGATTTCAGGTTCTACCTTAAAGACAATACAAGATTGAATCAATTTACAATCCCCTAGAAAAGTGTCGATCCAGTATTTATTTTACTTCGTCCTTTTTGGATCTATAAAATCAGGGGAAGAAAAAAAAAAAAAAAAAAAAAAAAAAAAAAAGCCTCCCAACAAGTGATCAACAAGTGTTTGATAAAGTAGCAAAGCAGCAGTTTTAACTCAATGCGAGGAAAAACCAGAAAAGACATTTAGGCAGAAAACAGGATTTTAGCAGCAACAAGGTGATTCCTAAAGAACTGTTAGCGGGACACTTTGCAGATGATGTGCTGAAATAGCATACGGAGGACAAGACTAGGAGAATTTTGGAAACCAACAGCAGATGGACAGGATGTGAAAGTAATGTCTTACAGAACAGGAACAAGTTCAGCAGAGACCTTAACCAGGATCTGAGAGGCATCTGGACCTTCAGATGATGCAGCTCCTGTTGGCCAAAGCCTCATTTTCCATGGCAAGGTGGCCTTTCTCCAGGGAAACAGGGAGAAGAGGCTCAGATATGCCCCATGGAGGGCGGGCTCCTCCCAGAACTCCCTGAGGCTGTGTGGGATCACTGGACAGAAACATCTAAAGAACTCTGAATAGTCCTTCAATGCTTCTGGAGAACTATTCCAGAAGACAAAAAAAAAAAAACCCACTTTCAAGCTGCTTACAGCTGGACTGACTGGTTCACAAACTGGATTTACATTAGTTTTAAAACATTTTACAGCTAAATTCCTGTGGCCTTCTCCTGGAAAATGAAACTGATGCAGTTCTTGACTTCTGTACAGTTCTGAACCTGAAGAGTCTCGATAGTGAATCTAAACTTTCTGCTGAGTAACTATGACAAAGTCAGAATGAGGAAGTCATGAATCCTTGAAGGAATCAAACATGAAAACTAACTCAAGCTATAAAGCTTTAAGATGTAGTCTTCATAGACAGTCAATAAGTTAAGTTTTCTAATTTAAAGAACTGCACAAAATCTGTTTTGCTGCTTTAAGAGCATGTTTGTGGTTTTCACAGTTGATAGGAGTCACCTGAACTTTGCCCTTTCCTCCTTTTAGGATCATTCAGGCTCCATGTGATGAGGAAATTCCAGATAGTCAGAATCTGCCCCTCAAGCCAGAGAAAATCTTTCAGACCTGTTAAGTTATTGGAAAGCTTGGATCTCCACACAGACTGCAAGAGATTGATTTCAGGCCACGAGGAGTCGGTGTGTCACGTTAAAGTTGGCCAACAGTCTGCAGCATGTGAGCTGCTCAGATTCTGCACAGTAATCATGACTGACCAGAAACATTTGGAAAATGTGCAGAAAAGCAGAGCAGGACAAAGAATGAGAAGCTTAATGAGCAAGGGTTGGTTTTTCATTTCCCAGAAATTAGACCAGACCCTTCATCTGAGATATTTGACCATGTCGGTCACAGTAAAAACATCCAGTCAAACCAGACAGCAGGGATTTTCTTCAGGTCAACATTTATGTTTGTCCTTTAGTTGCAATTGTTCACAAAAACAAGACTTAACTAGAAAGAACTGCTTATTAAACATGGCTACTCCTGTTTGGAGAGCCAAACTCCAGAAGGGTGAGATTTTGGACAGACAGTGCAGCAAACCACCAGCAAGGATTACATACTTAAACAGAAAACAAAACTATTTGGGCTGTTGTGAAGCATTTTTATACTAATGACATTTGTTGCCAACTTGTGTTTGTTTTGATAAAATTGGATAAGTTTAATACTTGAACCATTTGTTAAATCACCTCCATTTATAAACTAGTGAAGTTATCCTCCATATTTAGCAGGAATTTTATCTTTAAATGACTGCTACTCCAAGTAATCTGCGTAATGTTTGTATTTAGACAGTAGTTGGAATATTTGGTTTCGCTGTTAAAGTTGGTAATGTGGAGGACGGTACAATGAGAGAAACCCACCGCCTCATGCTCGTCTGTTAATTCTAGCAGCAGAATAAAATGTCATTGGCAACAACTTGATTTTAATATGACTTTCCATTAAATTGATTTGAGAACTTAATTTGAGTAAATTTGACTTAAATGTCATCTGCAATTGCATAAACTTCAATATTGTTTTTTAAATAAAATCTTTACAGTTTATGCTAATAGCAATATGAGAAAGTACATGAGGGGGAACATTTCAAGAGGCATAAAATCTGCTGAATTAAAATTATTTTTATTTTGAATAAAGCAATTAAAGAGTTCCAATGGGACTTTTTTTTTTTTTTTTTTTTTTTTTTTTTTTAAATCAACCATTAGCTTCAGTTATTTAGTTAGCTTGTTCAGGTAATGTAAAATGCTTAAGATTTTAATGGAAAATACTAAATATTGAAAACTACAGAACCACTAAATTAGGCCAACAGAAGATACGGCTGATGAAGAATCATCTGGAAAGTGGAGAACCGACTCAGAAAAAAAAAACAAACAAAAAGAAGTTTAATCTATTAAGGAACCAGATTTCCCAGACTTAAAACTACTGATTCCACCTATGAACCATTAAAGTCAGACTTCTTGAAGTCATCAGCAGGTTGAACATACTGAAGCGTGGGGAAGATTTACCTGATGATGGTGACAAACTGGGTCATGGTGAGCTCGTGCGGCACCAGGAACTTGGTTTTGTCCAGCGGAGGCAGATACTTTTCCCTCTCGTACCTCTCGATGATTACCTGCGGACACAGCGGAGACGTTAGGCCGCCTCTGCGGCTCCGTTCTCCGGGTGAACGCGCTCCATCTCCGCGGGCTGTGTGGATGGAAGATGTCGGCACACTCACCGGGATCTTGTTGGGGAACTTGGACCGGATCCCGGCCACTTCCTGCTTTCTCGTGGCTGCGAACAAGGAAGAAAACAGTGAGTGAACTTTCCTCTCTGGTTGTCCTGCGTGTTGGCGGGATATTTACCGAAGCTCTTCCTCTGCTTGAAGGATTTGCCCTGTAAGGGGTTTTTGTCAAACGGTGGCATGGTGGGTGTGTGTGATGTTGATCCGCGCGCAGCTCGTTGCGCAGAGCGCCCAGGCTGGTCTTAAATAGAGGCAGCTGTGGTGCATCAGCTGATTAGCACATGCCGCAGCCACAGCTCGAATCATCTGCGGATTAATTGACTTGGAGCCGCGCAGCTCCCAGGGCCGTGCACAGGACCTTCAGGGGCCCGGAAGGCCCCAACCACCAGGAAGATCTTTTCTCACAAGTCCATACTTTTTTTTCTCGTCACATGAGTAAAAATTTCACTGTGGCACACCACATCTTTCTGGGTTTGGTTTAACACATCAAGTAGGCTGGATCAATTACAAGCTTTTTACTGGTTTTACTGGTTCAGCTGGAATCAGTTTGAAGCTCCAAACTGGGTCAGACCCAGCCACTGAAATGGAGCTTGTTGTCTTCTGTTTCTGACAATAAAGGTTTCACATTGTTACCCTCATAGCAGAACTCCATAATTTGCGCTCCTAATTTTGCTGAGTCATTGTAGATAAAACTTTGCAATATATGCTGTTATCCTAACGACATGTGAAAAGTCTTTTCTCTGTTCTGCTTTAGTCTGGTATGGTCCATTCCATTTCATTTTGGTCTGGGCTGTTGTGGTCTGGTCTGGTCTGTTCTGGTCCAGTCCACTCTAGTCTGGTCCACATCACTCTGTTCTGTTGTCTATGTTTCGCAACATAGACTGTATCATGTTAATTATATTAAAACTACAGCAGTCGCTGCAAAGAGTTTTTTTTTTTATTTCTGAAGGTTCACATTGTGACCTTTGTGCAACTTTTACGAACTTTTGTTTCCCTCCCTCATCTCCCGACCCATCACAGCTGCTACTGCAGACATCTGAACAAAAAGACTGTTATGTGGGACAGAATAACATTTCTGAGCCTGTTGCTTAATTACAACTTTTCATCACTTGTAAGGGCAAATATCCACAAAAATGCACCCATTTTACTGGCAGTTGTTTCATTTGACTAATCAGTACATCCTTCAGTGTCAGGAAAGGTATTCTATTAAATAAAATATGCTAGCTTGATGTAACATCAAGCTGAATTTTTAGTTATAAAAGGGCTATCCCATCTGAAAAGAAAACCACAAGGAGTTTTCAAATAATTCAGTTTTTGCTGTCAAAGACTATTATATTAGGTAGAATGTCATGAATACTCCATCCATCCATCCATCCATCCATCCATCCATCCATCCATTTTCTGCCTCTTATTTCGGGACGGGTCAGCAGACTTCCCTCTCCCTCGCCACATTTGCCATCTTCTTCTGGGGGATCCCATGGTGTTCCCAGGTCTGCCAGGTGATGTAATCGTCCCAGGGGATGGGTCTCCCCAGGGTCTCCTCACGGAGGGATGTGCCAGGGAGGCATCCAGGAGGCAGATGCCTGAGCCACATCAACTGGCTCCTCTGGCAGCTCTACCCTGAGCTCCTCCCAGGTGACTAAGCTTCTCACCGTATCTCTAAGCAAGATCCCGGCCACCGTGCAGAGGAAACTCTTCTCAGCCGCTTGTATTTGGGATCTCATTCTTTCGGTCACTACCCACAGCTCATGACCATAGGTGAGAGTAGGAACATAGATCTACTGGTAAATCGAGACTCTATCCTTCCCTTACTCGGGAACAAGACCCTGAGATCCTGAAATCCCTCCACTTGGGGCAGGACCTCATTCCCAACCTGAGGAGGACACTTCTCCCTTTTTTCAAGCTGAGGACCATGGTTTTAGATTTGGAGGCACTCCACCAGTCGTAATACACATATGTCATTAATACATACGTGTTTAAAATGGTCTTTGGACAAACTGAATATCTGTATGTATTAAAAACTAATGTTAAAGCTGTTCCTGGAAACTGGAACAGATTCATGTGGGTAGGATGATTTGACAGTGAAAATGAATGAATCTTTTTAGCTATATATTATTACATAATAATAATAAAAATATCAGAATAGTTTAAATGATTTATAATAGGCGACGCAATTTTTATGAACACGCATAGAGATGTATAGATGTTATTGACTGGTTTATTTTGGAAGATGAAAATGTTAGAACTACAGTGGCCACTGCTTAACCAGTCATTCTGGAGAATAATGCAATCAGCAGAATATTCTCTATTGTTCTCCATGCCTAAAAACATTCCCCAAAAAAGAGAAAATGTTGAGGAATACTGAAAAAGACCTGACTGAAACATATTAACACATTAATGACAGGTAAGTGTCATGATTGGGTATAAAAGGAGCATTCCCGAGCATCACAAACAAGGTGAGGTTCACCACTTTGTGAAGGACTGCAGCAGTTTAAGAACAACATTTCTCAGCAAACAAATGCAAGGAAGTTAGAGATTTCATAGTCTACAGTCCATCATGTCGTCAATAGATTCAGAGAATCTGTAGAAATCTGTACATATCTGACTTTTTAGAGACGTCCCTGCTTATTTTTAGCAAGGACTGTCGAGCAAATGAAGTTGTGTTTCAAGCAAGAATGACAAAACAAATTGAACAATTTGTGCCCTCAGTTCCCCAACACTTGTTGTGTTCTTAAAAGGAAAGATAACACAGTGGTGAACAAATGTCTGTCCCAGCTTTTTTTGGACGTATTGCAGAAATCAAATTCAAAATGATCAAGTATAAACAACAAAGTTTATCTTTTTGAACATTAAATATCTTGTCACTAGAGTGTATTCAGCTGACAGTAAATGTAAAAATGATTTGCAAATAATTTTATTGTGTTTTTATTTGTGTTTGCACTTCATTACAATTGGGGTTGTAATTGCATTTCATTTCCACCTGTTGTCTGTTCCTTTCGTACAGCAGGTGAAATCGTCACAATCAGTGTTACTTTCTAACTGGACAGATTAATATCTCAGAAGTAGGACTTACCTTGAGTTACATAATAATTTTTATTTTTAAATCCCATTTACAAGGGAGTCATGGTACCAGACAGTAGCAAATACAATAATATAATTATATAAATTATCCAGTTAAAACACACAAAAGACAAGTAAAAAGACAAAAGTTACAAAAATTTATTTTAAAAAATTACAGGTAAATTATAACTTTGTTGTGGGAACTTTGTTCCCTCCATGTTGAGGAATTTTCCTGATATTGGAGTTGTGGTGGACCTTGGGAAGGAAATGTTGTTCAGAGCTTCACCTCCAGAGGGAGCTGTTGAGAACTACTGACACCAAGTAGCTGTTCCCACAATGGCCTTAATGTTCCTGTAGCTCTACCACCTAACATGACAAATTAAATAACCATAAACTTTATTAAACATCAGTTCAAATTCCTTTTCACTAGTCTTGTATATTTTATATTAATATGTTTTGTTTAGTTTTTTTGTTTGCTCCCCTCCTTTTAACTTAATATTATTTTATTTACCATAGGAGCAAATTGTTTGTACATAACTGTATGAAAGATAAACGTAATGTGAAGCGTTCATGTTTTGGCAAAACAAAACAAAACGAAACGAAACGAAACGAAACGAAATAAAATAAAACAAAACGAAATAAAACAAAACAAAACAAAACAAAACAAAACAAAACAAAACAAACAAATAAAAAATAATATGAAGTTTTATTTCTCAGTCAGACTAAAGATATGTCTGCTGGCAGCAGTCTTCAATTTGTAAATAATTTTCAGTACTGAATTTGGGAATTTTCTCACTGATTTTGTTCACAGATCCCACAGCCACCTCCTGTAAACATAACCTCCAGAAAAACTGCCTCAGTGAGCACTGGGATGTTAATATGTAGATGTTAGCGTCTTCATCAGAGCGAGGGTTGCTCAGTTCAGTGCTTCATGTCTGGAGCCATTAGCAGCAGCCCTGAGCAACAAGCTGCCAAACCAGGAAAAGTTCCCCGTGACAGCCGCAGTGGAACCAGACCAAAGGTCCTCCCTGGTGTGTCTGACTTCCTACTGTCAGACCCACCTGATAACGCCACATCTGAAAAGATATCAGCTGATGGAGCCAATGGAGAGCCTGGAGATAATGATGTTTATGAAACATCATAAACAGATCAGAAGTTTATGATGGAATATTCTCCAAATGCTACAAGTTTAACCGCAGCACTGAGTGGATGTTTAGCTGCTTGTCTCTCTGTGTCAGATACGGTATGTCTTCATTTAGTTTCACTGCGATCAAGTGGACAAACATGGGTTGTGTAAACTAAGGCCCAAAAGGACTTTATTAAATGCTGAAATGGAAGGATCAGAAGGGCAAAACGGAGAGCGGAGTTTGCATGTTCTCCCCGTCTTTGGGTTCTTTCTGGGTACTCTGGCTTCCTTCTACTTTAAGAGTTTAAGAATGAATGATTGTGTCTGTTTTGGCCCTGTGATGGACTAGGGACCTGTCCAGGGTCTGGGACTGGGATAGGCTCTAGGTTCCCCTCAACCCTTGAATGGGGCAAGCGGTTAAGAAAATGAATGTATGGCGTTCCAGATATCAGGAGCAGAAAAACTAAACTGCTTCTCTCAGGATGGAAAGCAAACTGGTCACAGATGATCTGAGTCTCATATTGCCTGACAAGATGAGATCTGGATTTTGGAACTGAACCAGAGCTGGTTATGTGTGATATGTTCCCTCTACCTGGTGTGGAGCAGCAGCATTCTGCATTGGTTGCAGCTGTTTTGGTGACATTTTTTGAGAGATCTGTAAAACCTCCATTACTGTAGTCAAGGCTTCTGAAAAACCAAACAAGTGCGAGCATGTAGGGCAGCATGGGCCCCAAAATATAACCTTAAGGAGCTCTGCGTGTTATCTTTGTTAGGGTAGATATGTGATTATTTATCTAAAAATAAGGAACAGATTGAGTTTGTCATGATGATGCTGAACCCTCAATGCCCTTCTTGTAAATATATTCTTAAGGTGGAAAAAGGCTGATTTGTTCCCTGTATTAATACGGATGCTAAAATGTATGTTTATGATATACACAAGTAAAACAACCAAATATAAAAAAAATGTAGGACCTTTTTCAGCAGTCATGTAGATGTTCATACGGTGCTCCATAATGAGCTATGTGTAAAACCATTAAGTGTAACACACAACTAGTAGATGTCTCATCACATGAACCAAAGTAATGATTTAATAGATAATGACCATGTTGTAAATATTTGATGCACTGTGGCCTTTATCAACTGATCTGAAGACAAAAATCACTAAAATTATGAGTTGTAATATGGATAAAACATAGATTAATTTAGTAAAAGCTATAGATGTGACTGACTCAAAAAAAGACGAACCTGGTGGACAAACTAAAATGTTTTGCGTTTGCTGGAAATCACCACATGATGACAGCAAAGCCCCAGAGTGTGATGAGCATCATCCTGACAGCCATTAACAGCTGAAGGTGTGGTTCTCTGTACAACAAAGGGCTCCTGCACTGATGTGTTCACCCCCATATGATGCAATCATTACTTTATATTAGAAAACTCTGATGATGAATATAAGTATTAATTAAGATCTAGAAAAATGTTGGATTAATCAGATACTATGCCATTTTATTTCTGAAGCACTTTAAAAACTTTAATAACAGTTGACCAAAGTGCTGTGCAATAAATGTAAATGAGAGAAAATAGCACACTGAAGAACATAGATTAAAATGCTAATAAAGATACAATCTAACAATAAAACAGCTATTATTAACTACATTGGAACAATACAAACAGTAAAAGAAAGACAAATCACATTTGCATGAAAGCTGGGGAGTAAATGTGTTTTTAAAGAAGTTTTATAAATGAGATGCACATTAGATTTCCTTAGCGACCCAACCTCAATGTTTCTGATATGAATGCTTCTATCAATGTTGTACAGACAGTCAGAGGTCTGTGTTATAGGTCATGTATGAGTGCTGGTTCAATGTTTAAAACCAATTATCCAGGTAAAAGACATGGCAATATTTTAGCCAGAACCATGTGAACACAAATTCTTGCTGCAAAGCAACAACTATTTACTCTTCTTTCCTTACTTTAAGTAAGCTGGACTGGAACCTATTATGTGGGTTGGAAATAAAAGTTTCTCATGTAGTTTTAAATAAGCTTTAAAAAGCTCATCTTTCTGTTTTCTTGCACAAGGTCACTACAATTAACAGTTTTAGCTGCCAGAGTTTTTATTAAGGTTTTAAGGCACACTGTAAATGAGAAAAATGTTAAATATGAACCAGAGTTTATATCATGGCACCACAGGTTGGGATCTATATTAGATGATTTCACACACACATACACACACCCACGCATTATATATATATTTATATACACACACCCACGCATTATATATATATTTATATATATATATATATATATATATATACACTGCTAAAAAAAAAAGTGAACACTTAAATACAATGTTGTTTGAATGCTGGAGGGGCTTTCACTCTAGTGGTAGTGTGAGACCGAGTCTACAACCCACACAAGTTGCTCAGGTAGTGCAGCTCATCCAGGATGGCACATCAATGCGAGCTGTGGCAAGAAGGTTTGCTGTGTCTGTCAGCGTAGTGTCCAGAGCATGGAGGCGCTACCATAAGACAGGCCAGTACATCAGGAGACGTGGAGGAGGCCGTGGGAGTGCAACAAGCCAGCAGCAGGACCGCTACCTCCTTCTTTGTGCAAGGAGGAACAGGAGGAGCACTGCTAGAGCCCTGCAAAATGAGCTCCAGCAGGCCACAAATGTGCATGTGTCTGCTCAGTCAGAAACAGACTCCATGAGGGTGGTATGACGGCCTGACTTCCACAAGTGGGGGTTGTGCTTACAGCCCAACACCGTGCAGAACGTTTGCCGTTTGCCAGAGAACACCAAGGTTGGCAAATTCGCCACCGGCGCCCTGTGCTCTTCACAGGTGAAAGCAGGTTCACACTGAGCACATATCAGACATGACAGAGTCTGGAGACACCGTGGAGAAAGTTCTGCTGCCATTGCAACATCTTCCAGCATGACCGGCAATGGGTCATTAATGGTGTCAGGTGGCATTTCTTTGGAGCGCCGCACAGTCCTCCATGTGCTCGCCAGAGGTAGCCTGACTGCCATTAGGTACCGAGATGAGATCCTCAGACCCTTGTGGGACCATATGCTGGTGCAGTTGGCCCTGGGTTCCTCCTAATGCAAGACAATGCTAGACCTCATGTGGCTGGAGTGTGTCAGCAGTTCCTGCAACACGAAGGCATTGATGTTATGGACTGGCCCACCTGTTCCCCAGAACTGAATCCAACTGAGCACATCTGGGACATCATGTCTCGCTCCATCCACCAACACCAAGTTGCACCACAGACCAGGAGTTGGTGGATGCTTTAGTCCAGGCCGCCTCATCAGGAGCATGCCCAGGCACTTATATATGTATATATAATATATATTTATATATATATATATATATATATATATATACATATATATATATATATATATATATATATATATATATATATATATATATATATATATATATATATATATATATATATATATATATATGTACAATACACAATACCAGTCAAAAGTTTGGACACACCTCCTCACTCAGTGTTTTTTCTTCATTTTTTTCATTTTCTTAATTGCAGAGTACAACTAAATACATCCACACTGTGAAGGAACACATGTGGAATTATTTGGTAAACGAAAACGTGGTGAATAAACCAGAATATGTTTTATATTTTAGATTCTTCAAAGTAACCACCTTTTGCTTTGGTGACACCTTGGCACACTCATGACATTTTCTCAATCAGCTTCATAAGGCAGTCACTTGGAATGGTTTGTCAGTAACAGGATTACCTTGTCAAGAGTTAATTTCTGGGATTTCTTTCCTTCTTAATTTGTTTGAGACCATTGGTTGAGATGTGCAGAGGCATGGTTGCTACAAAGGTCTAGAAGTGGTTTCACTCTGTTTGATCTCTGTTATAATCCATATTATGGCAAGAACCACTCAACTAAGTCAAGAGAAATGACAGTACATCATTACTTTAAGACATGTTGGTCAGTCCATCAGGAACATTTCAAGAAGTTTGAAGGTATTCTCTAGTTTAGTTACAAAGACCATCAAACACAATGTTGAAACTGGCTCTCATGAGGACCTCCTCAGGACAGGAAGACCAAGAGTTACCTTAGCTGCATAGGATAAGTTCATCAGAGTCACCAATCTCAGAAACCGCAAATAAACAGCACCTCAGATAAGAGCCTACAGAAATGCTTCACAGAAGTCAAGATGGTGATGCATTTCAACATCATCTGTTCAGGGGAGACTGCCTAAATTGGGCCTCTATGGTCAAATTGCTGTACGGAAGCTACTTCTGAGAAAGAAAAATAAGAAACTAATTTGGGCCAAGAAACATCAGGAATGACCTCATATCAGTGGAAATCTGTGCTCTGGTCTGATGAATTCAAATATGAGATTTTTAGTTACACTCACCATGTTTTTGTGAGATGCAGAATGGTGAGCAAATGGTTCCTATATGTGTGGTTCCCACGGTGAAGCATGCAGGAGGAGACATGATGGTATGGGGGTTCTTTGCTAGTGAAACAGTTGTTTAATTAATCAACATCCAAAGAACATTTAACCAGCACGGCAACCACAGCATTCTTCATCGACTTGCCGTCCCATCTGGTTTGCACTTAGTGGGACCATCATTTGTATTTAAAGAGGATAATCATCCCAAACACACCTCCAGACTGTGTAGGGGATGTTTGACCAAGAAACAGAATGATGGAGTCCTGCATAAGACAACCTGACTTCCACAATCGCTTGACCTTAACTCACTTGAGATGGTTTGGGATGTTTTGGACCAGAGAGTGAAGGCAAAGCATCTGAGACTTGAGACTATTGATAGGCCATTCCAAGTGACTGCCTTATGAAGCTGATTGAGAAAATGTCATGAGTGTGCCAAGCTGTCATCAAAGCAAAAGGTGGTTACTTTGAAGAATCTAAAATATAAAACATATTGTGATTTATTTACCAATTTTTTGTTTACTACATAATTCCACATGTGTTCCTTCACAGTGTGGATGTATTTATTTGTACTTTTCAATTAAGAAAAAAAAAGAAAAAAAGAAGAAAAACCACGAAGTGAGAAGGTGTCTCCAAACTTTTGACTGGTACTGTAGATAGATAGATAGACAGATAGATAGATAGATAGATAGATAGACAGATAGATAGATAGATAGATAGATAGATAGATAGATAGATAGATAGATAGATAGATAGATAGATAGATAGATAGATGTTTAAAATGTGTGTATGCAGCAGCCCCTCCCCCATCTGATAGGACTTACAAGAGCCTTCAGTCTGCAGGCAGCAGTTGTCCGAGCTCCCAGCTGCAGTCAGAACAGGAGATGTTAATTTCTGCTTCATGACCAGGCTGAAAATGAAACGTGCAAAGTTCCCATCAGTCCCATCCTGGCTTACTGGCAGATAATGATGCCTATTAACCTATTAACCAAGAGTGTGGTCCAAGTATTGTAAAAAGAGCTTTAGATGTTAGTTGTTCTTAGATAAATGGCACTTTAACTCTATGTCTGTTCAGTTTTGCCCAGGGATATTTTCTGTTCCTTTTTCTGCTGTTATGAATTGAAATGTAATTAAATGCATTTTTTCAGAAACTATTAGACATTGAGTTACAATACTATTGTCTGTGTCTTTTATTTGATTAATTTAATCCACTAAAAGCAATTTAAAGGAGCAATAATTAATTTTTGGGTTGAAGGAATAAAAAAAAATGCTTTGTAAAGAACTAGATGTGTAATTTTATCCGGACTGATGTCATACACTGTCTCCATGTGTTGATCTCCAACCCAGTGTCTACCAGCCAGTCTGGCCACACATTGATATATGTTCATATATGTTCATCGATGTGAATTGCTGCCCTCCTCTCTTTTCACAACCCTCGGCCCTTACCTCCTATAAAAAACTCCATCAAGCAAGCTATGGCACTGCGTGTTTTCCAAGCGAAATAGCAGAGAACGAAACACAACTTTAATCTGAAGACAACGAGGAACTGACATTACCTCTAAAGAAACAAACTCGGAGCTAGCTCTTCTTCTCCTGAGAGTTACTGCCACATGTTCCATAATCTGGTGATGTTGTTTTGCTCTGTGTGTTTGCACTTTGCCTGTTGGTTTGCAGAAGAGGCGAGTGGGGGTAAGAGACAGAGGGAGATGTGGCTCATGACACACTTTGCTCTGGTCTACAGGCTGTGCTCAACAGCAAACCTTGTGATGAGACAGTTTCACTTTTTGCTCCTTTGTAATTAAAAGAGTTGGTTTTTGGGGCAGCTATTGTTAAAATACAATCACTTTAGATCAATTAATTACAAAGCATCTTAGCACCAGAGTGACTAACTGCTGAGAAAGTTCTTCATCAGCAGTGAAAAAGTGTTTCAGTGTGTTGCTGCTCTCTCTATAATCCACTCTGCGTCACCAGCTTCGAACACTTCCCCATCAGCTCTGTATGGTGCGTTTCCAGTGTGATTTCCTTGTAAACTTTGAACAGAGTTTGCATCACACATTTTAAACATAAAAGCATTTTAATTCATCCTACATTACAGAACAAAAAGATGATGAAACATCATTTAAGGGGTTTGAGAAAAATCAAATAAAATCATATAAAATAAACAAGTTAGGATAAATTAAAGGTTAATCTTCCTTCATATTATATATTAAATGAAAGGTTTGTTCCAGTGTCACTCATTGTGCATTAATGTGTTATTATTCTGTTATAACATGACTGTGATAGCTCCACATTATTAAAAAAATTATTTTTGCATGTCCATTCAGGTTCGGCGTTAACGAGTCATCTTTGAGGATATGATGGACAGGTGGGATGCTGGAGAAACCCACATCCCATCAGCAGTGAGGAGAGAGAGTGGAGCGTTGAAACAGGGACTTCCCTGAGCCTCCATCATCTGCAGGGAGGGAAAAAAACACTCACACACACACCGCCTCCCACACACACACACACGCACACTCTGCTGAGAGCTAGCAAGAGGCTTTACACAGTTTCACACGAAACCCAGACAAAGGGACTGTAACCTGCCACAATGGAGGAAAACATGGATGAATCGCAGAGCCAGAAAGGTAGGCGCGACCAGTAACTTGTACATTTTTATCTTCCATCAGCTGCTCCTGTTTGTCATTGTTCTGCTCCACCATCCATCTCAGTATCATGGGATTCCTTTGTGTGAGTTGTGGGCAGAGAAAGAAGACGGCGTTCATGCCCTGCAGAAAAAAAAGGGAAAAAAAAAAAAAAGCTTTAATTTCTGTGTAACACTGAATATGAATATTTCCTTCATGGAGGGTCCAGAAAGACCATTTGTTGTTCAGAGCAGAAATGAACAAAAACAGACTATGAATTTTAATGTCTGGTCCTGATAACACCTCCCGATCACGAGTGGCTTTTTCCGCCCTGTGCTCCATGAATGGATGCTTAAATAAACAGATTGTCTGGGTAAAAGATGAGGAGAGATGACAGACACTGTCATTGAGGGTTGAGCTGTTTTGGAGGCTGAATGGACAGATGGACGGACAGATGGATGGATGCATGGATGGATGGATGGAGGAGGTGGGAGTGGCTGTGGGGGAGGAATGGGGGAGAAGAGGGTGATAGAAAGGAGGGAGAGTGGGGTAAAACCTTGAAATAAAGAGTAAAAATCAGAGGGAGGGGGATAAGTGGGGCAGTGATTGATGCTTCCATTGGGATTTTCTTTGTTAGCCTCCATTGTTGATGCTTCACGCTTGTCTGAGCGCCTTTTCCTCTTCTCTCTCCCTTGCTCTCTGCACGTCTCCCCCCTTTTCTTTGCCGTCTGCGTCCCTCCCTCTCCTTTCCCTCCATTTTCTTCATATCGCTCAATCACATGCCCTCTCCCTGTTTTTCCATCTCAGAAAACAAACGGATGCAGCCAGAAAATCTTGTCTGGAATTTTTTTTTTCTGTATTTTGGCTCATCTTCATCTCCTCTCCATCACAGACTTCCCTCTCCTTCCTTTTATCCCCCTTTCTCTTCTTCTATCGTTTTGTCCAGATTACCTGTAAATCTGATTTAGTCTCTCGGACTTCCTGATGGATTTTTCCAGATGGCATTTTAATGAGTTTAAGCATCTTTCCAGGATTATAATTATTATTACAGTATTTATTATTGTTATTGTTGGGGGTCTGAATGGGCGTGTCCGTCTTCCTCATCGCACCTTCTCGGATAAATCAGACGATTTTTTATCGCCATTCGAACAGATTGATAATGATGAATGAAAAATGTTGATGGAAAATCATCAGTTATTTAAAAATATCACTGTTTTAATGATCATTAAGACTGTTTCTATGGTAACAGTGTTAAGGCATTGTCGTCTGTTGTGTGATTGGCAGACTTGTGCGTTCTTTCTGGAAGAAACCCGCTCCAGCCAATCAGAGAGCTGAATGGGGAGACATGGTGTTTCATTTCAGCCACTTTTCTTTCTTTTTTCCTTTTTCTTCCCCTCGCTTTCACCCCCTCTTCTTCTGTTCGTCCATTTAACCGGTTTCCATCCTGAATGTTGGAGCAGAACTCTCCATCTTCTTTTTCTCTTTACGCCCTGCTTTGGTTTCATTCCCACTGACCTCGCCCTAGTTTCCCCCCAGTTGTGAAAAACAGAGCTGACAGAACACAGGTGTATTAATAAGGCAGATCAGGTGAAAAGAGGGGCGACAAAAATCAATAGATTTAAGAAAGAAATGTGTTTGATGCTTGGATTTTTCTTTTCTTTTCTCACATCTGTGGGTTCAGGAGTTTTAAAATGTCCCAATTTTTAATGATTCTTGCATTTAATGATAACCGGCTGAGCTGATGACTTGTTGGTGAAATTATCTTGCAGTTATCATCAATCAATCAATTACTCTGTTCAACATAATCCAACATTCTGGTGATAATTGTGTTTGTAGAGGCTCAGCTAACATTCGCCATCACTGAGCAGAGATAAATCACACTTCATTTGTTAACCCCTTAACACCTGAATTTGTTTACACTTACATAAAAACTAATTGAATATATCGGTGTGTAACCGGAGAAGAGCGATGCAACTCAGGATACTGCATAGAGCCCAAACATGTAGCCCCAAACCGGCTTTAAAAACATAGAAAGGATGCGTCTCAATTTTGTCCTAATGTAAAACCAGAATTGGTGATTTTACACACTGCTTTTGGTCTTGTGAAAAAATACAAAAATATTGGGATGATGTTTTATTTGAAATGCAAAAAATTTTGCAGAAGGATTTTGAACTCAACCCACTTTCCTTTCTTCTTGGTCTTTCCAGTTGCCAAAAACACATATATATGTATATATATATATATATATACATATATATAAGAAGAAACTGTATAATAAGAATATAGAAACCATTTCTTGACTGTATCATACAATATTTTACTTTATATTTAATTTGTAACTGATGTTTCTATAACTCCCAGCTTTTGTGTGTGTGTGTGTGTGTGTGCATGTATGTGTGTTTTAAATTTTTAATATTGTTGTTTGTTCTTTTCTGTTGTTAATGGTGTCCTGCTTTTTGTATCTGTGTATGTACACTTATTGATTAAAACAAATAATTAAAAGAATACAGGAAAAAAAAATCCAGAAAAATAAAAAATAATAAAAAGACTGGAATAAAACTAAGCACGATTAAATAATTTACTAACTGTGAATATAAATAAATCATGTAAAAAAGATTCTTATGTAAAAAAATAATTTTTTTACACTTGAAGTGGTTTGTCACTACTTTGGTCCAACAGACATGAAGGGGTTATTCAGTTTAAAGCAAACTTATCCAACATACTTTAGATTAAAATAAAGTTTGTTATTGAGCTTAAAGAAAATAAGAGTCTGGATTTACCTCTTAGCAGGTTTTTTCTCCATCTGCACCGCTTTGGTGTTTCATGCAGGCGCTTCAGAACTCGTCAACATGAAGAAATAAAAGTACAAATCAGTTTGATTTAAAGTTGCGATGGTTTCTTCACATCTGAACTAGCTTACAGGCTGCCTGGAGCCTGAAATTCTACACCTGGCTGTCTCACCTGGGTCCTCGAATGCTCAGTCAGCAAGTTTCAGCTGTTGTCCATGCTCAGTCACTGGTTAGCTTTACTGGAGTTGAACCTCATGTTAGAACATGACAGCAAACTGACTTGTGGTGTTATTTTTAGAGACTTTGAACCATTAACGCCGGTACATCAACTTTAAGCTGATAAAACAAAAATAAAGATAAAATACACCAGAGACGAGTGATACACGAGGACATTAAATTTCCTCAAATTATCTGTGATAAAAGAGTGACGGCCAGAAGAATAGATAAGCTAATTAGAATTTCAAAGCAATATTCTGCCTTAAAAAATTCTCAATTAAAATAAAATAAAATAAAATAAAATAAAATAGAATAAAATAAAATAAAATAAAATAAAATAAAATAAAATAAAATGAAATGAAATGAAATGAAATGAAATGAAATAAAATAAAATAAATCTGACACAGTGAAAAATTATTTATATCTCAGTTCCTCCAAAAATATCTTCAGCTGTTTGCTCAGGTGAAAATCTGTTTATTTCACTTAAATTTCTCAGTGTTTATTTGGTTTCTCGTCATTTTCAGATCATCATGATGTTATCATGAGAGATGTTGAAATATTTGCTAATTCTTCTCATTGTCATGATGTGCTGATCTGCAGCAGACACTAGGTTTTATGGGAATTGCTCAGATGAACTTGGAGTTGATTTCTGTCCGCCACACGACTCATTTAACCTCCGTGTTCATCAGTAAAAGTAATGAAGTAGTTTCAATGATCCAGTGGCTGAAGGAAGGTGGTCCTCCTGTCCTGACCCTGCTCTCTGGTCCTGAACAGGAAAACAATAGGTCTAATAGGTCTGTTGTTGTTAATGAGTGCTGTGTTTACAGGAAGCTGAAGGTGACAATAAAATGTAAAGCTGCAGCAGGTTGATCTGACGGAAATGTGCTGAGGTCTGTTTGCTTGATATGGTGATGTTTGATCTGTAGGATGAAGTTTCTTCTTATTAACCAGCTGATGGGAAGAGTGTTTCTCCAGGAAACAGCTGCATAGGTAATGAACAGAGGGGAGTTAAACTTGTGAGGCGTGTTGATAAATGAGCTTTCAGATCAGTCTGGTCTGCATCTGGTTTGTGCTTTTAGCTGGAATTTATGGTTCTTCGTAAAACTTGCAGCTGAAATATCTTTAATTACTTAGTTTTTATTTATTGCAGAGGTCTGAGTGAAAGCTAACAGCTATCCTGTAACTGATAGTGGACATTGAACGCTTGCCTGATGCGCATTTCATTATTATGACCACTAATAGAAAGGAACTTAATGGAGGGAGGAATAAGTCAATACAAATTGGCTTTGCAGGCCAACAGAAGGGAAGGAGGGAGGATACAGATACCAGCAGAGGAGCATCTCCTTTCTTTTTTTTTTTTATCTCTCTGAAGATAATTTCATAACAGTTCACTGACACAAGACATAAAATCTGCTTTAGTTTTGCGGCGTTTCACCTTCACACAACGAACAGATGGCTGAAAACTGTGAGAAGGAGGTTAGCTCTAACTAGAACTGTTACCCATGATGTTACACTTACATCCAGCTATCAGACTGCACTCTGTTATGTTTGCTTTCTAAACCCTCAGAAAATGGGACAAATTAGCGCTCGCATCGACTCGGTAAGCGTGTGTTTGCTGCGTGTTTGCTGCATCCAGTTCCAAATCCTCCCTCTCTGTGAAACAACAAGCGATGCTGCTGTCACCAAGCCTTGGCAGCTTCGCCCGTTTTCTCCGTTTCATGGAGTCGCTCCAACCTCAGTCTGAGGATGACATCATCACCACAGTCTGTCTCTGAGCTGGAGGAGGGAGTGGTCCAGGTTCTGCTTGTACATCACTACAGAAACACCGAAACAACGTTGTTTCTTTCAATCTTCATCTTAAGAAAATTCTGCTTGGGTCGAGGTCCCTCCTCTGGTCACAATGCCTTCACAATGATCATTTTTATGGTCCTGAAACTGGAGCAAAGCTACAAGATTTATGGCTGCACTGTTTCTGTTCTACTTGTGTTTGTATTAATGGTTCCTGGTTGCACACTGAGAACTATAATCATAAACCTTTAACTAGTTTTTCACTCATTTTAGTTATTGTGAGGCTTTTTTTTTTTTTTTTTTGGCAGAATTTAGAGATCTCACAAACTTGAAAGCATTCATTTTATGTGAAAAAGAAAAAGACTTAAAGTGAATGCACATTTGAATATTTAGTCTACTTTTATGATTTAAGCTAAAATTAAAGCAGCTTATTAGGTCATTTTGCAGCTGGACACAACAACAAACCCAGTTTTTATTTAGCCATGGTTTAATTGTCCACAGAAGGGCATTTATATTCCCACATGTAGATAAAGACTCTTGCTTATAAGTTTATTTGCTGTCCCTTTACAGGTACAGCAGCTAGCTGTTTGTTTTTTTTCTGTTTGGGTTTCACTGTGTACTCTAAGAAACATGTCTGATCGATGCAGATTATATCCTGGCATTAAATAACCAGAATATTTTGTTGTGAAATGTATGGATATGTCTGATATTCCTAATTTGGAAAATTTATTTGCATTATGTGTCATGTTGCGTTCACAGAATGATACCAAAGTGGAAAAAGCAAACAAAAGTACCTCTGACAGCAACATGTTCCCTCATCTTATCTTCTCACTGCACATTGTTGGAAAGTTTTAGAAATAACTAATTTGTTCAGAAATGACACACTGTTCATACAAAACGTGAATAATTGATCACTCTTAAGTGTTCAGACTAAATCCAAGTTTACAGTCAAGATTGCTTAGTTTCACAATTAATCACAGT
The DNA here is from genome assembly GCF_933228915.1 of Telmatherina bonti. Classification (NCBI taxonomy): domain Eukaryota; kingdom Metazoa; phylum Chordata; class Actinopteri; order Atheriniformes; family Telmatherinidae; genus Telmatherina; species Telmatherina bonti. Next base: position 16,561,693 of record NC_136621.1, on the reverse strand, counting down.
ATTAAATGCCACAATTAATCATGAAGATTTCTCAATGACTCAATTTTGTCTTTGATAGGATCATGCCTTAACCATAACGGTAAATCAGCGCATCTTGCACATAGAATGAAAACAAAGTTATGTGATATATATTGAATTGAAGTCATTGTGAAACCATCCTTTAAATGAAAGGCTGGAAAACTGTCAGAATCTTCATATAAAAAGGAGGATAAAATGATTTTTGGTCAATTTGGTTCTGTGTTGTACCAAGGCATCTTTTGGCAAATTCCAATTTTTAAAAAAAATGGCATTATTAATAAGTTCATCGTATGTAATGTAAAAAATTATTGCACATAAAGCACAGTAATTCTACATATTAAATTTTTACCTAAATGCATTAAGCCCTAATTAAAAGTTAAAGACTTAGGAGTGCTCATGTGATTTTACACATTTATAATGTTGGAAAATGAACACAGAACAATAAAAATAACCCTAAATTAGTCATTGTTTCTATGGCAACAATGATACCAAGAAAATCTGTTATTATAACATCCTTAGTTTACAGTGAGGTTTACAGCTCCAACATTAGAATGCAAATTGAGGAATAAAATATATCTATCTATCTATCTATCTATGTATATATGTATCTATGTATCTATCTATCAATCATCTATCTATCTATCTATCTATCTATCTATCTATCTATCTATCTATCTATCTATCTATCTATCTAGAATAGTAAAAAAATGGTTGAAAAAAAGAAAAGGTTAAAAAAAAAAAACAACAGAAAAACCTGTATTATAACTGTGCAGGTAAATGACCACCACTTCCTCTTTCACTATACCTCATGGTTCAGGTTCCATGTCCTGAAGTTGACAGTCCTGTATTGATCACCTCTCTGAAAAATGGAAAGACTATTACATTCACAAACGAAAAACATTTGGAAAATGGCTGCTCTCTTGTATTTTTGCTGAGCCACTGTTGGGGCTGTAGGGTGTTCTGGCTGAGGATGATGAACAATATCAGTACAAAGGAGTGTCTGTACGCTGGTGTATTGATCGCTTACTCTGCTGTGCTCCATTCATTCCTCCTGTAACACCTGGATCGTCTTGCAGGTGAATGATATGTGTGACAGGAGCTGTTAATGTGCTGGTATCGGCTGAAGTTAGTGTGTCAGTGTTTTCATCTCACTGAGCAATGGACACAGGGATGGAGAGGAAAGGAGGGATTTATGGATGAACACACAATTTGATTGGCAGTTAGGAGAATCATGCCAGCTGAGGCTGCTGCCTTTATCTGTGTGTCACAGAAGATAAATAGAAAATCACCTCCTTTAATTTTCTTTAGATTTAAAACATAAAATACCAAGTTTTGCAACCTGTTACAATGCCTCATCTGCACTGCTTTGATTTCCTCCTGTGTTTAGATCTATATTAACCACATCTACGTCTTTATGCTGCAGAGAATCTGAACTTGTCATTTTCTGTTAGACTTTGACTCCTGGGTGCATCTTCAGGCCACTTTGTGTGTTTTTCTCTGTATTTGTGTGACAGAGCTCAGTAATCCTCTCAGAGCTGAGACGTAGTGATCTACACAAACACACACACACACACACACACACACACACACACACACACACACACACACACACACACACACACACACACACACACACACACACACACACACACACACACACACACACTCAGCTGTTGTATTGGTCTGTTAGGCAATCAGGCTAGACAGTCATGTCCAAATTGCTGCCTAATGAGCAGCAAGGCTCAGTGGGAAAGTGCATTTGTCAGAAAACTCACCACAAACATTTGGGACTCATCATTCCTCAATTATTTACATTTTGTTGAAGGAGACGTCTTCATATCAAAGAGCCGATGCAGCCCCTTTAAACACACATCTTCTTGAAACTTCAATAGCATCAATGGATGCATCCACACCGAGGACTGGGTTTAATTGGGAAGACAATTCTGAAATTTCCTATTGAAATTTCCCATTGGTTTGGACCAAAGTGCCTTGACAGCATTGTGCGGTATGTAAATTTCTAAAGTCTGGTTTCTGCACTAATCTTACCAGTATTATTATTTCACAAGAAGTGTTGATCTCTGGGTCTAACAGAAACTCTGTTATATGCAGATATGTGGCTGTTAAATTAGTAAAATGTGTCCTTTATGTGCAGAATCTGGTCCACCTTCAGAAAGCTGACAGATTTAGAGCCCAACGCATGAAATGGAGTAGTACCACTGGAAACCATGGGGGCAGTGTTAATCAGTTTAGCTGATCCATGACCTGCAAAAAGAACAAAGGAGAAGAAAAAGAGACGTCTTTAATTGCTGCAAGGACCACTCCCATCTCTGTGTTGTCACCTTTCATCTACCTCTCTGAAAATGTTCCTCTTCTTGATTTTGTCCATTGTTGGATGGTGGATGTATTACCAAAAACAACATGTCAACTAAAGGACACATGGAAGTTCAAGGGCAATGGCATTTTTAAAAAAGCGCCTCTTAATGCATGTAGAGGGAGTAGTAATGGGCTTTAAGGATGCATTCACACCAGTATGGTCCAGGGGACTTAATCTGAGAAAATTTGCACCATGCTTTGGTTTAGTTTGCTTTCACACTGCACTTTATGCAAACGGATCAAACTGTGGAGTGAAAAAATATGTAAAACTACAATCTGACATCAAATTATTTACATACAAAACTTTACTTATTATAATAGGATATAAATTCAGCGTGTATCCATCAATTGGCTCTAACTGCTGCATTCCAAACTTTAACTAACTGGCGAGAGGTAGATTTGATCCAAAACCAGTCCACTGGCTTTCACATTCACATATCATACTGCTAGTAATGACATAAATCTCCTCTGTGAATTGTCTGTACTCTCTCTTAGGGTGCATTCACATCAGGATAGTCCACTAGACTCAGTTCGTTCGGGGACTCGGCTCAGCTGTAAAGGGGTGTAGCCATTCAGACCGAGATTGTGTTCACACACACACACACATATATATATAGATATATATATATATATATATATCTATATATATCATTCATTCATTCATTCATTCATTTTCCGAACCGCTTATTCCAATTCAGGGTCGCGGGGAAGCTGGAGCCTATCCCAGCCGGCTTTGGGCGACAGGCAGGGTACACCCTGGACAGCTCGCCAGTCCATCGCAGTCTATATATATCTATCTATCTATATATATATATATATATATATATCCCAAGTCCCAAAAGTGGAGCTGCACTAGTATTTAGCAAAAGAGAGTACACAACCAGTTCGAAGAAGAAAACTCCATTGTAAGTTAGACATAGAGCACAAAACTACACTGTTTTGGGTTTTTATTTGGTCTCATGCAAGTATCCTGCAGAAATACACTGCAACAATGGAGCAGTATGAACACAGACAAGACAGAAGACTCTTAACGCGATCACTATGTATTTAGCCACAATGCAATACTAAGTCAAATGCAGAAAGTAACTTTTTTTGTAGTATGCTTCCTGTATTTGGTCCACTTGAAATGCGCCGAGATCTGCGTTTGTAGGTGGACTGAGTCCGCTTCTTTGGTCTGAAACAGAATTTCTTTGTGCATTCACAGCTCTCCAAACGAAGCAGACTTTCCGAGCAAACAAACTCGGATTCAATTCAAAAAGGCTGATGTGAATGTGCCCTTAGAGATGGGTGAGAAGCTTGGTCATCCAAAAGGAGGTCATAGTAGAATTGAACCACATCCAAAGGAGACAGATGAGGTTGCATGGGCATCTGGTTTGTATGCCTCCTGGATGCATCTCTGGTGAGGTTTTCCAGGCATGTTCCACCATGAAGAGGCTGTGGGGAAGACCCAGGACATACTGGAGGAATACATGTCTTGGCTGGCCGAGGAATGCTTTCGGATCTTACCAGGGAGCTTGAAAAATTTGCCAGAAAATGGGAAGTTTAGGTTTCTTTTCTATTCGGTGACCCCCCCCCTGGATAAACTCAAGCTCAGCTGGATGAATGGATGGTTGGTTGGTTGGATGGTTGGTTGGATGGATGGATGGATGGATGGATGGATGGATGGATGGATGGATGGATGGATGGATAGATAGATGGTGGAGACCCACAAGTATCTTAACATACAAAAGAGCACTCCAACACATGACAAGGAGGGTTTCCAATTGTCTCATAAGATCACATCTCTGAGTAACTAAGTGTTCCTCAAAAAACTGGAATGCATGATTTAAAATCTGGAATTATTTCGTGTCAGCAGCACAACAGTAGAACAATTCAAAGCAAAAAATCCCACCATGCCTGAATCACCTGGATAGCCTCCAGCCATCCAAGTGACTGCCTACCCCCAAATCCTGCAAGAGACGGTATAAAGATCCTCTTCAATGGACAACAAGCCTTTGCAGGGCTTGGTGATCTGATCCCCGGTTGCTGAAGATAACCCAACCAGAAACTATTTTAACTGCATTTCACTTCAGTGATGAAATAAATCTATGTCATAACATTTCAGTCACGTTTTTTTTTTTTTTTTTTTTTTTGTGGTGAAAACAGATTCTCGAGGTCACCAAAGGTTACTATGACAGGCAGTGATTACAGTAATCTGTTCAGAAATCCATTTGAATTTGAGCTCCAGTTTTTTTTTCTGATCAGCTTCTCACAAGTAATCTGTTATTATTACAATAAAGCAGTAACGTGAACATAAGATGATCGGATCATCCAGGGATTTGACCCATGATATTACTTTTTTTTTTATCATTCAGGGTAAGTAAATTATTTTAGTTATTTAGAGTTTTACTATGTATATATATATATATATATATATATATATATATATATATATATATATATATATATATATATATATATATATATATATATATATATATATTTATATATATATATATATATATATTGCTTATATATCTTTGTTCATTAAAAATGCATATTTTTATTTAGTTTATTATATTTGTTGTAATGTAGATGTTACTGTTTTTTTTTTTTTTAACTTTTTGTTAAGGAATAAAAACCTATTCACAAAAACATGAAGCTCAATTAATAAAACAAAGTAAATGAATATTAAATAATATACTAGATAAAATGTACATAACTAAATTGGGAAATATTAGGCATAAAGTTAACATAAAATGCATGCTGATAAAGACTTACGAACAAATAAAATACATGTATACAAATATATTTAGTGTTTTTCCATCCATAATGGAGCTGTTAAAGATCAAACATCAAAATAAAATGTTGGACATCAGAACCATGTTTGGAGAACACCATCTGTCCCCGTTTTTTTTTTTTTAAACATCATAAAATGTGACATGTACTGGGCAGTGATGGACAACCTGATCTACCCTGCAGTGATTTCATATAATGGAGGACAGAATGGATGTTTGCTGCAGTCTCATGTGAAAATATTTCTCTCCTCCTGAACAAAGAAAGCAGCCGCACATCCAGAGACGCAGCCGCCTGTGTTCAGCCTGTCCCACTTTTTACCAGGTCACTGGGTCTCTCCTGCGTTTAAAGCCCAAATATGGAAATATGACGAGGATTATAACATTGCTGAAATTCAGGACACACACACACACACACACACACACACACACACACACACACACACACACACACACACACACACACACACACACACACACACACACACACACATTTGCTGTCAGACACACAACTGCAGAGTCAGACACATGCAGATATTTACAGATAATGAAAATATTTTGTTGCAACATGATGCACAACCTCCCCCACTGCACACACAGGCTCATAACACATTTATATCACAGCATCGAACTCCTCCTCTCGGTGCTCGTCCATCTGCCTCAGATCTGAGATGAATGCTTCTCTGTGTGTGAATGTTGGAGCCACATGGACACAGACTGACTCAGATCTGCACAAATACACTAAATTAGCATGAGCCTCCGCTGTGATCAACATTTTATTAAATGGAGTCAGTCGGTGCAAAATGGGATCTTCCTACTGGGTACAGCGGCCATCTTTGTTCCTGTGTTACCGCCTCACAATCAGAGGAGAAACGCAATGGACATGAACGTCTTCATTTCCGCAAACTGAGACAAAAACCCACAAAGAGAACAGATGAAAAAATGGATGCTCTGTTTGTGCGTGTGTGTGTGTGTGTGTAAAGAATTTGCATCAGTGTGACTGTAGCATTCAGAGCCTTGCTGTTGCCATGACAACGCTACAGGCAAAGTGGGTCAGCAGGCTCCTGCCACACCCCTGTTGGCATGGCAACTAGGCTGGTCAATTAAACCTGAGCTGCACGATGACTCACACGCACACACACACACACACACACACACACACACACACACACACACACACACACACACACACACACACACACACACACACACACACACACACACACACGCACACACACAGACACAAAGCAGGGAGGTGAATAAGTGAAGGAATGAACACATGAATACCTTCCTCTTGCTTCCTGTAGGTATTCTGATCAATCTGCATGTAGGATTTTACTGAAGATGAGACACATCAGGGTCTGCTGAATTAAATATATTCATATTATTCATAGATAAACAGTCTGTTGGGTGGAGCTGGGGAGGGATAAACAAACGGCAGACAACACAGCTGGATGTGATTTGTTGGTAAGCCTGTCAATCAAACTAACAAATATTTACAAATAGTACCTAACATTCCTGTCTTCCAAAAACATGTCTGTATCATCCCTTTAGAAGACATAAAGGAATGACAGCAGCTTTCTCGATCTGGAAACAAACATGAGGTTTTATTTGTCAGCTGTTAAAACTGCCATTTACAGCAGCACAATGCAAGTTTCTGGCCTAAAAATATGTATTCCTGACTTATTTTGATAACATTTATTATGTATATTCATGAAGTCATCACTGTTCTGCAGTGTCCCAAAGCTGAGATTTATTCACCGCATCACATGCCAGCAACTGGCAAAACCTTGGTCATGACTGATTCATCAAAGAAACACAATTGAACAGTATTCAAAGAGGCGAGTAAAAGAGAGAAAGAAAGAGACAGAGCAAAAGATAAGACTAGGTTCAACATTGGACTGACTTTTACTGGCAGGAGAGATCGCAGAGAAGAGACAGGATGAAAGATGGATGCTATATTAACGGTCATTAGGTGGCACCAAATTGAGGAAAACTGCCAAAGTTAATTGGTACTTCTTTAACTTGTTGGAACCAGTCATCCTCTGGCCTAGACTTGACAAATAAATACATATCATACTCAATATCCCCTCAAAGTACGTAACATGTTTTACACAGTTGGAAATCACAGTTTATTGAGATTTGAAAGCTGTATGCCACTTCATCCTACAATCATAACTGCTCATTTAGTAAACACTCATTTCAAACCAGTCCAAAATTGTAGTTACTGTGAGATACTATGCTTTAGTAGGAGATGATACCGCAGCATAAACACTCCTGTCACATCTTCAACGGTCTAATGAACATTGTCCAGTAAAATAGACGGTCCACATGTCTTTCATTCATAAGAAACAGTTTTATTTGAAAATGGCAGGATTTTAATTCTTAAAACCCAATTCCTCACAACCATGGCTTCAACACTCATGAGATATGGTCTTAATCCCATGTTACATTACGTTGCTTTACTGGTGTCCCCAGAGTATGTAGTTTGTGTGCTTAAATAATTTTATCAGAAAGAAGGAAAAAGGGGAAAACAATGTGTCATACTGAGACAAACTAAAAATTTTTGCATAGCTGTTAGAGCCAAGTGGAAGGGCTGGAGGCTGGGTTTTGTGGCTGAGACTGGCATACAGTCAATCAGGCAGGTCTTGACTACAATCACAATCGAGAGATCTCTAGTGGCGGTGAGAGAAACTGCACAAGAAGGGAAAAAAATGAAAAAGAAATTATTTAAGCTACACCATGATCCATTTGGAACACCAAACCAAGTGAGGTGATAACCAAAAACCAAATAGGAAATGTAACCTCTGTTAAAATCCATGCATATATGACAAATCTATCGTGTAACTGGGGCTCAGTGTTTGCTTTCAGATATAGCAACATCTGTAGAACCAGTTTCTTAGGACTCCTCTGTCTAAACACCTGAAACAACCATTGAACAAACATCTAATGAAGATGAGTTACTAAGCAAAATTACAAACTGAAAACTATTATTGAACTAATATTCAAATGTCCTCAACCAAAGCAGGTTTTTGGTATTAGTTCATGTGCACATATTGTTACACCTCGGCTCCACCGAAAGCGCAAGTGTCAAAGGTGGAAATGTAGCAAACGGCTATGGCAAGCTTTCCGCCTGGCACTGTCTCCCACCAGGAGTCTTTCAGAGCAGAGCATCTCTGCTGCAACTTGATTCTCAGTTTACTCCATCATATGAGAATTGCAACGTAGCACCACTGATGGTGGAATTAGGGGCATTTGAAGAGAGCAACAAACCAGAAAAATGTGATTTGGTTATTGTTAAAGGACTAAGAACTCTGATTGGTGGAACATTTACTGTATATTTATGTCACTAAATAGCTGCAAACATGTTTATTCTACATAACAATGCAAATGGAAAAAGGAGCTATGAGAAGTTGATGGTTGAGGAGGTTCAGGATCTCTTCACCGTATTTACCAAGAACGACATCCATCAAGATTTTGAGTTGGAAACAATTGTGTCTTGAAGATAAAGCTACCAGCTCGCAGAGTCAGAGAATGTAAGACCCACAGAAACGCAGGTATGGAAAATGGTAAAGAAACCAATGAAAGAGTAGAGAAGCCAAAGAACTGCAACAGCCAAACTGGAACTGAGTACCATACCAACATGTGGTATCACGTGACTGACTAGAATAAATTTTCTTTGTGATGAATTGGAAACATAAACCTTGCAGATTTACAGGAAAACTTTTACCCCTGGTAAATGAATCCTTGATAATAAGACTTTTGGAAATAATTAGAAAATCCCTGGTTAACTCGAATACAGACTTTATGTATTTTTTGCTAATGATACATCAGGGAAAAAGTCCAGCAGGAGAATATTTACTTCTTCTACTGTTACATTACATAATAGCATCACTATTAAACAAAGAGATGTGAGACATTAAAGACATTTTTATCTGACTGCAGCTTCACTAAAACCACAGGCAGCACAAGCGAGTCATTTGAAGGAGCTAGAATTGTTGGAGTATCATTCACAGCTACTGCAATTACATAATTTGGCAGGTGGAGGACTGTAATTAATGATCCCAACCACAAGAATGGTTCACAGTAACTCTTCACCAACACAAGACGCTGAACAGTAGCACAAACACTGAAGACTTAGATTTAATTTAGATGGAAGCAGCAAGCAGGACAATTAATTTTTGCTCCATCATGTCATGATGAAGGCCTTTGTGGAGAAATGTGATGAAGAGGAGGATGGGTTAAAGCTGCTGTTTGGAATACTATCATTGGTAGAAATTGGAGATAATATCAACATAATCTCTAAACTGGTTTATCAAAGATACATCAAGTTCATCATTCTGTCTTGTCGCAGCATCTTGTGTGATTTGCTGGTGGAAGTCAATGGAATCCTTTATATGATTCTTAGTTTAGAAAGAAAAAAGAACATCTAAAACAAAAAAAATCACAACGGGGTGTGTCAGGTTCAATCCACAGAACATGTTATCAACAATTTCTAAAGAGAGTCTTTTCTCCGTTTCTCGCCTCTGCAGGAGCTGACCATAAACAGCTCATGGAGTGATAACGAGGTTATTTTTTGAAAACTTTGTTGGCTGGATTCCTCCTGATTCATTCACTTAGTTGTAATTTTAATCTCAATAGCTGCAGCCAAAAGCGGCTGCTCTTACTGGGGTCCATACATGTATATGATTATACACACATACTATATACACTAGCAGTCAAAAGTTTGGACACACTTTTCTATTAAATCCAATGGTGAAGTGTTTCCAAACTTTTAATCGCTAGTGTACATGTGTATGCACACCTACCCATACATATACATGAATGGATATTCATATCCAGGGGTGTCTAACTTTGGTCCTCAAGGGCCACCGTCCTGCTGGTTGTTGATACATCCCCACTCCAACACATCTGACTCACACTACTGAGTCAATTGTGCAGAATGTTTTAGGCTGCTTGATCTATTTATTTTGAGTCAATTATTCCACTTATACATTCCTCTGTAAAGAAAAAAAACTTTCTGATTGTATTTTTTTTGGTTTTACATAATGTAAATGTAAATGAAACAGATTTTGGTCATTAAAATAAGTTCATCAGTAAATATCCTGGATACATGTGTATACTGGGCACAGATAAGGAGCTATAATAAAATATGAATGAGGTTCTCTGGTGAGCTGATTTTACTGATCAAGCTACTGTAGGTTAAAGGCTAAAGAAGTAGGAAATTTTCAGTAAAAATAATTAAAAACTTTCTCTTTTGTTGCCTGGGATTGAAGGAACTTTCACTCCAATCCATTCCATTTTCCAAACCAATTATTATAATTAAGGGTTGCGGGAAGCTGGAGCCCATCCCAACAGTCATATTGGGCGAGAGGCAGGGTACACCCTGGACAGGTCACCAGTCCATCACAGGGCAAGACAAGAGTTATCGAAAAGAATAACTTGCACTGTGTAGCTCCATACTAATTCCTGGTTTCTTAACCAATCATATGTGATTCCTCAAAGATGCCAGACAACAGCACAGCATTTGGCATATTATGTCAGTAAAGTTGAAGTAACATGCATGTATGGAAGCTCTCGAATGCCATCGAAAAGGGAGGGGGGGTGGGGGGGGGGGGGGGGGGGGGACATAATTCAGTTCATTATGTTTCTTTGTCTGAATGCTACTAATATTTATGTTTGAAAGAAATGGCCTCATTCGCCAATTGTTCATCTCAGTGAAATTTGTTTTTAAATCCTACTTACAAACTACAGAGATGGTGACATTTACCAAAACCTTCCTATGTTGGATTTGTTCCTAACCGAAACCGAATTTTATTTAACACTCAGGAGAACTCATGCAAACATCTGTTTGAACAAAATCAACATTTGTCTTGTTTTCTGCTGTTAAATCCATTTTTCAATTCAATTCAATTTAATTAAATTCAAATCCATTAAAATACAAATATAAAACTAAAGTTAGATTTTTAAATATAACTTTGGGTAAGTTATAAACATTATTTTCAGATAAATGGTGAGATGTTGCAGGTTGTGTCCAAACTTCATAACTGTTTTGACATCTAGCACGGTGGGTGTGGTGATTAGCACTGTGGCGTCACCACAAGAAGAGCTGCTGGGGTGAGCCTTGTCTGGCGAGGTTTGAACAGTGGCCTTTCTGTGTGGAGTTTGCATGTTCTCCCTGTTTATGCATGGGCTCTCTCTAGGTACTCCGGCTTTCTCCTCCCACCCACAAGACATGTTTATTGATAACTTCTCACATTTAAAGTGGAACTATTATGTGCATTTCAGGCTAATTTATTTTTATTTCTGAGACCAGAAGGGCTGGGATTGATCGAGTTATTGTCACAGATCGCTTTATTTACTTCAGGCCGACCCTCTCCGTAGGCTGTCAGATCAGCCTGTGGGCAAAACGAGTGGATTGAGACTCTTCCGCATTAAGCCCCGCCTCCCGCCACTGCACTACATCGGGAGCACGCACCGCACCTGCTTTCGCGTCATTGTAACATCTCATAAACAGAAGGATTCAGCTAATATGAACTCAGTAAAAAAACAAAATACAATGTCAACACATACAGCCCTACATGTTGGAACTTGAGTCAGACCCTGAAAACGTAGTGGAAAACAGCAACCCACAGCAATGATTGCAGAAGGATGTCTCTCTTTGGTCAACTCACCAGCCATCGTTGGAAATAACTTTATCCGACGTTTTCCACCCGCCTGATGTATTTGTACATGCCCTTGTTAACCAGTAGAAGGTAACCAATCACATAACCTTATCCCCCGGGACGTCACAAGGATTTTGAAGTAGAAAAAACTCTCTAAAACGACGCGCTTTTCGTCGCTATGGAAACCGAACAGAGAGCGTGCTGGAACTCAAACTCAAACTCAAACATGCGTTTAGGTGATAAAAAACGGTGCCGTTCACATGTCTGATGAGGATTCAACACTGTAACACTGTAGAAAGCTCAGAAAACTTGAAATACCATAATAGCACCCCTTTAAGTTGCTTTGGATAAAGCATCTGCCAATTGACTAACAGCCACGTAGTGTTATTTTGGGGTTTTCTACATGATGCAAACATGGCTTTTTGAAGATCTTATACCTCATTTCCCTTTTTTTCTATTGTAAAACTCTGCATTTCACTATTGTTTGCTCAATACCACACCATTGTTACCGGAAATAAACTGGTCACATGACCCCTTACCAGAGACTTGTAAATGCAAAAAAAGTGTTTCCATTACACTTCTGTGATATACTGAAAAAATGCCTCCTGAGAGCGTAAAAACGTTTTAGCGATATTTGAAAAGTTTTTTAATGTAGGCGTTTCCAATAGCATTTTTTTGTTGCAATATTTAGATTTAACGTTAATGCAGTCTTTATGTCATTTACAACTGTCCTCCCCCCCCAATTAAATTTCTATACCTCTTATTCCAGTTCAGGGTCACGAGGAGTCAATCCCAGTAGTTACTGAGTTGCACCTTTATGGTTGCAACTCTTCCTGTCACCTTCTCTGTTTATATTTTTTGTAGATTAAGCAGGACTTGGAAATAATAGAATTTAAAAAACATGCAGTTAGGGGATGAGCCACAATGTTTTGTTTTTTTTTAATGCTAAGAAAACATTAGAAATAATATCAAGTTTTAAACCTTAGCTGTGTACTGATGGAGCCATTGGAGCTGATTCAGACAGAGGCTTCTTCAGCTTTGGAAGCCAGGTGATAATACCTGCTAACAATAATGACTAAAGACTAATTTTCTTATTTATTTATTTATTTATTATGAAACAGCTTCATTTTCCTCTAGTTAATAATTGCCTAATAGAAATTATTAGTTAATCCTCCTGACCTTTTGCAATTTTTTTTATTCTTGGTTTAATTTAAGTTAAGTGATCCTGAAGCAATATGACAGCAAAGCAGCTGAACTCTGTTCTTGGATACGCATTTACGCAGACGATATGATGCTTTTAATATTATGGATTGGTTTTTATATGTTTGTCATTTTCATTTAATTTGATTTAATATTATTTTATTTTAATAAAACTTAATTGATAAATGGTTTTATATTAATTTCAGATGAAACGTTGATACAGAACCCACATTCTAATCCTGGGTGTGTAACGCTGAACCCCTGTGGATCCAACCACTGCTTTAAAAAGTGTGTTTGTCTATAATTTGTGTTTTATTATTTGGGAAACTTTTGGATCTGAGCAACGGTTTAACAGCAACAGTTTTGGCATCCGTTCACTGTGTGTGCCTCATCTCCTCATCTTTATAGCACGTCTCCATCATGGCGGTAAAATCACTTACAACTTAATTGTGTGTGTGTGCTTCCAGGCTGTAAGGAGTGCTGTGAGCGATGTGTGGGCAGTCTGCCCTGGGCGTCCCTCATCGCCACTGTTCTTCTCTACATGGGCGTGGCCCTGTTCTGTGGATGTGGCCACGAGGCTCTGAGCGGCACCGTCACCATCCTGCAGAATTACTTTGAGGTGATCAGAGCTCCTGGAGACACTCTGGATGTTTTCATCATGTGAGTGGAAGACGAGTGGTACTAAAGTTTGTATTTAATTCTGTTTGACAATAAATAACCTGCTGTTATTGTTGGTGGATGTTCATGTAATTTATCATTAAATAAGTTCAATAGAAAATGGCAAGTTAACTGATCTATGGTCATCTTTGCCACCCCCCTTCCCATCAACACAGCTAAAACATGTAAAGTTAACAAGTTTGTCCCCTTTTGGCTACCGTATTCAAAAATGGCGATGCAACATGGCCGCCTTCTGTTAGGTGCGACACCACCAATGCATTTTGAAATAACTCATTAAAAAGCCTAATGAGTTACATACTGTACCTTCAAAGGTTTTTATCCAGACTACATTAATATACATTAATATCTGATAATAAACCAGGTTAGGATCACCCGGTGGTAACTTTTGTCTCATGTTGCAGCAGTAATCACCTCCTTTTCTGTAATGACATACACAATTGTTTTTCCTATTTCTAATAACAATAATAGTAAACAATAACAAAAGAAAAAAAAAAATAGATGGAAGCTTGGTATAAGACTAATTTTTGGACCTAACCTAATTTTTGGAGTAACCCACCCAGGGTAATAAAATAAAATAGTAATAAAATAAAATAGTAATAATATTAATCATAATATGAAAAACAAATGAGCTCACTTGATATAGAATTATTAGTAATATTACCACTATTACAATAACAATGAAAGTCTTTCTGGGGGTAGGGCTAGATGTTGTGGTGTTCAAAGCATCATGATGATGTCAGTTATCTGCTGATGATGAGGAGGAAGGACCCACCCACCACCTCCTGAACCTTGTATTCCAGATCTCAGACGATATTTTGGCAGCTCCACATGCTGATTTAGCAGAAGATGTTCAGCTTCAAGTGTGCAAACAGCACTTACTGATCCAGTCAGACATGAAAACAGATAAATTACTATACTGACTGACTTACTGAGTGTGTGTGTATGTGTGTGTTTCCTCTCCAGCATCGACATCCTCAAGTACATCATTTATGGCCTTGCAGCTGGCTTCTTTGTGTTCGGAGTGCTGCTGCTGGTGGAGGGATTTTTCACCACTGGAGCCATCAGAGATCTGTATGGAGAATTTAAGATCACTGCCTGCGGACGCTGCCTGACTGCATTTGTAAGAAAAATAAACCCAACAATACAAAACCAATAGTAAATTCAGTCTATATCGTCACTACTGATTGTTCACTAATCAGCTAAAGTTGTTTGGGTGAAAATGAAGGTTTCTGTGTTTGCATGATCAAATATTCATTATTGTAACTACAGCTGCTTAGAAACGATGAATGCCTGCATGAATATGCTAATTAGCCACATGCTAGCGACATCTGTCTCAAGACTCAAGACTGGGGTGTTTTAATACCTCACTCCATTCATCTACTGTTTTTATCTTAAATAATAATCATTTTAATTGCTTAATAGCAAGTTCCTGCCCTCGAGGGCTACTATCCTGCAATGTTTTACATATTTTTCTGGTTTATCTCTTAAAATTCAAACATATGGATCATTAACTGGCTTGTGCTGAACTTGACACCCTGTTGCGGTGATCTATTAGCATTTGATTTGAATCAGGTCTCTTGGAGCAGGGAAACAAAGAAAACATGTAGGCTAGTGGCCATTTCCAGTGGCAGAAGAGCTTGAAGTAAAGATACTCTGAACTGACTGCTGCCTCTGGAGTTGATTTTATATTAAATTAAGACCATCACTGGATTATTAACATTATTTTAAATGTAGGTATTACTATCATACAGAATCACTTAATGCCGTTTGATATGTCAGAATGTTTGCTGTGCCAAAGATGTCCACCAGGAAGCGGGGGACAAGTATCAGGTTGTAGATTACAAGGTTTGGAGCATTGTTTTTACCACAAGGTGATGCAGTAGAGTCTCAGAAACTGTAAACATCAGACATTAAAGGGTTATTACCTCAGTTGTCTGTGCAGGATTTTCTCCATGTTTGACTCTGTCTGTGAAAGAGGTCATCACTTCAGCTCAGTAAGAGTTTTCCTCTTACATTTGTAACAGCATGAGAAATGCTTTCTAGTGCAGGACTCTAGAGAAAACACACACGCGCAGATACAGGTCTGCGGCAAAGTTAAAAGGGATCAGAATTTTGTTTTATTGGTTGAATGTGTGAAACCTAGATGATGTGATGACACATGAGCAGAAGTGGAGCTGGATCAGAGGGAATTTAGTACTTTTCAAAGCCTATGTTGTGTTTAAAAAGTTGTCTCACCTCCATTCACAGCTGATGTTCCTGGCCTACCTCTTCTTCCTGGTGTGGCTCGGAGTGACGGCATTTACCAGCCTGCCCGTCTTCATGTACTTTAACGTTTGGTCCATGTGTCAGAACACCAGCTCTGTGGAGGGAGCCAATCTTTGTCTGGACTTACGTCAATTTGGTACGTATGGATGGATGAATGGACTGACACACAGACAGATTGAGGAATGGACGGATGAGAGACACAAACTCTGCTTATGTTGATTTCAGGCTTTTGAATTTAGTATTCTTATTATTCTACAACTAAAGACCGACATGAACATTATGAAAACATATTCAGAGATGTTTTTTGTTTTTTAGAAAGGTTGGAAAATTGGTGGTCTAACATGTGAACCATCATTTTAGTCTCTTTAATCCGGTGATCAGGTCATTGATTTTTTTTTTCTATCCAGCTGCATCCATCCTACCTTCAGTTCAGTCTCTAACGTGATGCATCCATTGTCGTACTTCACTGTATAAACAGTATTTAAATCTAAGATGAACATTTTATACCCAACCAAGTCACAAGGCCACTTTCTAAATGGATGACAGATATTTTGTTTACCACACTTCCACATTTTCAACACATTATGATGATCAAAGCAGCTTTGTTATTTACAATCTGTATTGCACATACAGATGAAGATATATTGCAAAGCACCAGTGTTCAGACATCTTTACTGAGCTGTGAGGAGTTCCTGAGTTCAGATGAGGGAGGAAAGACCAGACGGAGATCCAGCCTTTCAGCTGGTTTTGGTCTGACTACATGGTGTAGATCATTAAAGAAAGCTTAGATTTCTTTCAATGATCTGCACCAACAACATAATCACAGAAAAGTTTAGCTTCATGTAATTATACTTAAGAGCTTCATCTGATCTAGTTCCAAATTTATTCAGTTTCACACGTGGTCCTTCCCTTATGTCCAGCAGTCAGAAGGGGCTTTTACCACTTATGCATCTGGAACTATGGAAGTTTTATTAATCACCATGTTATGAATAAAGCAATGAAACAGAAAAATATGGATAATAAATTTAAAAAAACCTGAGAAGCTCTGAATATGTTGAAGCTTTGACTGGCCTTTAGGATGGATTTAATGATGTACGGACAACCCTGCTCCAGTCTGAAGGCTGTTATTGATCCGTTAGAAAGGTTTACGAGAGGAATCCTTTTTCTTCTGAGACAGTTTTAAATAGGGACATGTTTCATTAACCATCAGATTTGAGGGCTGTCTCCATCTTGAGTAGTGGAAAGGGTGTCAGTGGGCCAATTTTCTCAGCATCCAATGATTACTGATAGAGCACATCCTCCAGATCTCCACAGGCAGGTTTGCGGTGACTCACCAAACACCAAATGGCAAGCATGATGGAAAAATCTGTGCAACAAGATCACCAAATTTCCAGAAAAAAAACTTCTTTATGTTCTGTAACCATTGCACAGCTCAGATAAGCATCAGAGATCTGTGAAGAGTCAGACCTCAGTAACACTGTTAACTGTGTGATGTAATGATGGAGGACAACATAGACTTATCCTAAAAAACACAATGCTGATGGACAAAATCAGAAGTAAAGGCATTACTTTCCATTATCATAGAGACCTGAAGACAGACAATATTGTGTGTGCAGCAGTATATCCAACACACACCAGTGTCATTGACAGAGATGACATCATATATGACGTGATCATAAATCCATAAATGGAAAAAGTGTCACATCTAATTTTGTGTAAACCAAACCACTTGTTTCCAACTCATAACTCTAATCAGCTGCTGCTGAGACAGAAGTAAAGAGCTAACACCCCCTCCTCTCAACCTTATGAACATTTTAAGCCAAACCAATTTGACACCATAGGTTGACATGGACCAAATTCTGAGACTGAGATGTGATCATTGCTGTAGAAAAGCGAACAAACAAAACATTGTAAATATTTAGCTTCTGATGTTGAAGCTGCAAAATGTTGTGCTGTAGACCAGCCTCAGCTACACAGTCAGTAATATCTATGGAGATGTACAGGCACAAATCAACTCTACAAGTAACTTACAAGTAAGTAAATTAATTCTACAGATCAGTAAATACAAGTGAGATTTGCAAATTTGTTGGACAAATGTACTTGTAAAATGAAATTGTGTTTTCTGACTCGTAAAATGTTTTCATAATTTTTATGACTTGCAAAACTGATCCATAATTGTAGATTTAATGTGTACTACACTTATTGTTAGCTCCAAATATTTAGATGCAAGTTACAAAACTTATGTTTCCATTTTAGCTCCACAGCATCCACATATTGTTAAATTTCACCAAATGCATCACATTCTTGAGAAAATTCCTGCCCAAAAGTGAGAAATAATTGTATTTTTCTCCAAAATCTCAAAGAAAAACCTTCCCAGATAGGATACATGTTTGAACTAATCTGGGCTGCTTTTGGCACTTACGGCTCAGTTGCAGCACTGCCAAGTGTTCTGTGGGCCTGAATTGGACCGGATGTCAGATGCCACCCTGGCTTGGATTATGACAAATCTCCTGTGGTCGCATGTGGTCCAGAAATCAGTTGTTGGTCTGGTCGTGTAAGTTTCGGCAGCCACACTCACATTTAGTCAAAGACTAATTTGGGCCAAATAAAAATGCATATTTTGGTTGTTTTGGGGCCAAACATGCTATCTGGGTTGGTGTTTGCTTATTCTAACCTGTACAGGCATGAGAATATATCTCATAATTCATAGCAGGCTTTTTCTGCAGAATAAGATCCCCTACAAACATTTAGGGCTGAAGATTTAGGCCCATTTTAGATTCTCTTGAGTCTTCAAGGTCTAGGACAGGGATCCTCAATCCTGGTCGTCAAGTGCCGGTGTCCTGCCGGCTTTCCAAATGTCCTGCTGCAACTCACCTGTTTCAAATCAATGTATATTTAGCAGACATGTTGCAGAGCTTGTCTGAGTCTGATGTGTTCCACAAGGG
Organism: Telmatherina bonti; assembly: GCF_933228915.1. Lineage (NCBI taxonomy): Eukaryota > Metazoa > Chordata > Actinopteri > Atheriniformes > Telmatherinidae > Telmatherina > Telmatherina bonti. Next base: position 16,542,775 of record NC_136621.1, on the reverse strand, counting down.
TCACTTTGGAAAACCTGCAGGACACTGGCCCTCGAGGACCAGGACTGAGGATACCTGGTCAAGGACAACACAACAAAATGGGTATTACAACATAAATGACACAGACTTCATTTGTAGATTTTAAAAAAGACAATTCTTAATATACGAACATGAAGAGTGATTCATTTTTGAATACATAAACTGGTTAATCATCTGTCAGAACTGAGGTTCATGTTTCCAATTATTCTCCATTCACTCTGCAGTGGTTTGCTTTCATTTAACATGATGTAATCTCAGGGCGGTCCACCATGTTGTTCTAAAACGAGGCTTCCTGTTGTGCTGCCATCTACTGTCCAACATGTGTAATTACAGCCTGTCGGTGTCATCATGGCATCTAATCAGCAGAGCAGGGAAAAAATCTGTGGGTTCAGAGAGAGCAGTGAGGCGTTCAGGGACTCTATCAGGAGGGTTTATTCCTCAGCTGTGTGTGCTGACAGTGCTTGTTTTAACCAGGAGCGGTAACCATCTCTGAGGAGAGAAAGGTGTGCACGGGATCTGAGAAGTTCTTCAAGATGTGTGAATCCAACGAGGTGAGAGGAGAGTGTGCAGGTATGAAGGTTTGTGTAAAAGAGCTGCTGTGACAGAAGTCTCACCTGTCTATTGTATTCCAGTTGGACCTGACCTTTCACCTGTTTGTGTGTGCGCTGGCGGGAGCAGGAGCTGCTGTCATTGCCATGGTGAGACCAAATCTCATTTGATTGGTTGCGAGCCTTGAGTTGCCATAGTTACTAAAAGAGCTAAAGAAGCTTTGAGCAGGAAACAGTGGAATACATGAATGAATGTGTTCATGAAGTCACCTGGACAACTTCATCCTTTCCTTTAAACTGTTGCTATAGCAACTATTATGTATGTGCAGACACTACTCACAGAATGACAGGAAAATTCATGTTATTTCAAAGCAAATTCGGCTTATACGATAAAACATAAAAGAAGTAGAAACTAAAGTACAATTAAATTAAAAGTACACAAAATTATAAAATAATAAAAAACTACATTAAAGTAATTAAAAGCAGTAGCCTGTTTAGGTGCATAAAAATATATATATTTTAACCTGATTTAAAAAGGTTAATGTTTGGTGAAATAAATATCAGAAGAAAAATATAAACAAACATAAATATTTACGGAAAAATCCAATTTCAAATAGCATGCTGGGTTCATATTCACCTTTCCTGCCAACTCCAGAACCTGGAACTTTTTCAGTCTTTGTTTGATAGAGGCCAACTCCCTCCTCTCAGCTGCCCCCCTTAACCGTGCAGGGGAACCTTACAAGTGGTGTCACATAAAATAAAGGTTTCCAGACCAGACAGGACTAAATATGAGTCATTCATTCCCCTCCTTCTCATTTTCCTCCTCAGGTCCACTTCCTGATGGCTCTGGCTGCTAACTGGGGCTACCTGAAGGACGCCAGCCGGATGCAGAAGTACGAGGACATCAAGTCGAAGGAGGAGCAGGAGCTGCATGACATCCACTCCACACGCTCCAAAGAACGCCTCAATGCCTACACATAAACACGCAGCCACCAGAAACGACGCGCACTTACCTGTCAGACACACACACACACACATTCAAACACACAGCCTAAGGAATTCTCAACACACACACTAGTCAAAATAAAACAAAGATGCATTCAAACATACAAATACAGACACGAGTAGGCAAACATTAGATGACAGATAAATGATGAAGTACAGACCGACTTGTCATCCTCATGTCTGCAGCGGATCGTTGGCTATGGTCTCCCGCCCCTCCATGTTTTATCAGCTTCTGCAGCTCCTGATGGATCTCCAGTAGCTTCAACGATGCAAATATTTAAATTTATAACCTTCAAAATTGAACCTAAAAATTGTAGAAATGAGCAGAAAAATGAGCAAACCTTATTTTCTTACAGCACAGTGTTCGCAGAAACCAGCAAGACAAACCAAAAACAGCAGACCAGATCGACCCAAAGAAATGCTTCTGCTCCAGGCTGACGCCAACGATCCACAGCAGACACACCAACGAGTCCAGGCGTCTGTCACCTCATCATTTACCTCCCCCTCCCCCCTACCTGCAGCACCTGCAGCACACACACCTCACTGGATTACCACACACACAAACACACACTAAGACATGTAGATGTGACTGAATGGTCGGTGTTGTTCGGTGGTGTCATGCTGTGTTGTGTCGTTTCACCACACTTTGATGACTGGTGTTGCAGAGAATTAAGGGCCCCCGAGGAAATTTGTGCCTCCCAGGTACAAATGGGAAGATTTGCCAACTTTTACTCCCCTTCTTTTGCCTCCCCATCCTCTTCCTCTCCCAGCTAGATCAGCTGTTTCTCATGGTCTTGTTCAGGGTTCATTTTGCAAATAAAACAAACAAAAAAACAAACCAGCCAAACGTTCTGAAAATGAATGAAGTTTAAGAAATTAAGCTTTGCATCAGACAAAAAGCAGGATGGTGAGGATCTGATGAAGCAAACAGCTGATGAAGCAGGGCCCCCTCCTCATCCTCCCCCTGATTGTATAAACTTGTGATTTGTCCTCAGAAACAGCACATCTTAGCAGCACAAAGTCTCTTGTCATATTTTCATTAGTCTGTTTTTCTCACGTCTTTGGGATTTTTAACACGTTTTTTTGATTATTTATGTGTAATTTTAGCACTGAGGGTATTTAAACAGGCCGGGATTGGGTGGGAGTTGGGTTATGTCACATGTTCATGTTCTGAATCTGTGTTTCAGTGGTTCTGCACACACATACATACACAAACACAAACACACGCACATACACACAAGTCATCCTGAGGGTTTCTCTCTGTTTTCATGTTTTTAACCAACAAGCCCGAATGTGACCAAATGTTCTCCGTAAGTTCAGTTTGAAACCTCTGATATCAGCACCAAACTGGTCACAGATGGTGAAGATGATACATGAAGCATCATCAGGGAGGTAGAGGTGTGAACAGCAGATGTGATGAGGTGTAGTGGTCCAGCTAATAAGCTAACAGTTCAGGACTCATTTTCTTTTCTTTGGTGTCTTACGTAACAATGTCCTCAGGTGCTTCTGAGCTGGATGCTGTAATCAGGGTTTTTTTATGGATCAGCTGTTGAGAAAACAGTTCAAACGAGATCATACTGGGATTTGAGTTTTTCATACCCAGGTAGAGTCTGACGCAGTATTCCCAGAACTGGATTAAGGAATTCCGGAGATGATTTTCTGTTTTCTGGGCTGTTGTTTCATTTTCTGTTGAGTTTGGGAAGGTGAGGAGTCTCTATCTGCCAGTAGAGATGACCGAGAGGGATTTCTGAGTAATGAAGATGGTGATTGAGTATGATTTGATGAGACTACCAGCACACACATACACATACATACACACACACACACACACACAACACACACACACACACACACACGCACACACCACCACCGGCATCACTCTGAGCCATAACTCTTTACTCTTTTACTTTCCACCGATGACATCTCACTATTTTATTATCAACTTTTAATCTTTGAAACTTTTTAAATGTGAAATCATTTAATTAGAAAAAAAAAAATTAAATGTGTTTTTTTTTCCATGTGGGCAGTATGAAGCACTGTACCTGCGTTAACTCTGTATAAAGATATACATATATGTGAAACAGTTGAGGTGAGCAGCCGGGAGGACGACTTCCTATCGGTTACAGAGTCTGAGGAGGCCTGAGCTTCCAGTTCCTGCAGACAGCTGCTTCTACCAACACAACAAGTCCTGCAGCCTCCAGTGGATGCTGCATGGCAGGAAATGTGCTAGATGACCTGAAGATAGATGCATGGATATAAAAAAAAAAACAACTAGTCTGCTTCGGCAATGATGCACATGACAAAAGTAAATCAAGTAAAATGTACAAACATGACTTCAGTCCCAAATGGAACCAAGGATCTGATTAAAAATGGCCTTTTCTGCATATTAATGAGGAATAAGAAAGAACCAGCAGTTAAATGTTAGTAATTGAGACGAGCTGTGTTATTCTCCAAACTAAGTGTTTGGGTTTGAACCTGCTGGGTTGTGTTGTGTAGATGCAGCTGAATGAAACAAAAGGAGAAGGAAGTTGTAGGTGTGTGGAAGCAGGAAGACTTTAGCAGACTCCTGTCCTGTTCAGGTGTGTCTCGGCTGCAGTCAGTATTTTTAAGGGTCTAGTTTTACAGTAACAGTATTCTATCATTTCATTGCCTGACAATGGATGTCTTGTCAGTGTTTTTAACCTCAGATAAAAGAAAAAAATAGTTTTTTGTGCACTTATTGACCATTGTGAGCTCTCTCTCTCTTATTCTTGGTGTGTAAGTGCATTGAGCTCCCCATTGCGGGACCTGTGTATAGTCTTGCAGCATTGGTTATAACCTGAAGAAATAATGATGAAAACGAATGAATTCATAATAATGAAGATAATCTTATTCTACATAAAAAAGACAGTGAATCTAGTTGTTGTTTGTGGCATGGTTATGCATTCAATGGTCATAATTTTAATGATTAAAACAAGAAAAAAAAAATTCTTTTCCACTGGCGCTGTTCTGCTGTTTTTGTTTTAATTTTTCACTTTTCTGTGTGCAGTATTGCAGTTCCTGTTGCTAATGGTGTTGCTAAGCTAGCTTGCTTGCTCAGTTGTTTACCACCAGAGCAATATATTGTAGCGGTTTGACAAAATCGAAACGTAAACAAGAAATCCATTCCCTTAAATTTCCGGCATACAAGTGCATGAATCTCTGATTGCAAGTCTTAAGTGATATGATTATGGTGTTCTGTATTGTTTATCCTAATAAAGCGGATTTGCAGATGTGGTGTAATGTATTGCTCTGGCCACCCATTATCCTGCTCTCACCTCTGCTCACATCCTCCTCCTCATCCTCTGCCTCTGGACGTTTAGGCTACATTCACACCTGATCCTCATCTGAGAACATGAAAGTGACGGCTGCTTCATTTCAGGCCTTATTGAGCCGTGATGAGACAACCCAGGTCAAAGCTTTGCTGCCAGCATGGAGGAATTGAAGCTACTTCAAACATACAAGTCACAGTAAAGATGCTAATATGTCTCATGTGATAACAGATCAGATCATCATCTGCAGGCCATCTTAGATAGCACAAAATGTTTAGCCCAATTCAACCTTGACCAATGGTGTTGACTAAACGTGAGAGTGACACCCAAAGCTCAACCGCATGACCACCACATGTGTCCCAAAAGGAAGTTGCCATCAGAAAAACTTCATGTATTGAGACCATTATGGGCCCACAGAATACCTACTAGTGTAACCCACGTCCATGCCAGCAACCGGCATGTGGACCACATGTGACCACAGGAGATTTGTTGTAATCCAAGCCTGGCTGTCAACGAACATCTGGTCCACTTCTGGCCCACATAACATCTGCCAGTGCCGTAGCTGAGACAGAACTGCCGAAAGTAAGGCTAAACATGTATGCTATCTGAGGTGTCAATGTAGCCTAAACGGAGCTGAATTTGGTGATTTTCAGCCTTTGTCTCACGGGAAAAAAGTGAAATAGTCTCAGTAAAGAAATTTTAGTCCTGGTTCGACATGTCTGACAAGTTTCCTGCAACTTCTCCAGAAACAAATAGATGTTATGTTCATTTGATTTCAATTGTATAAAAACAATGTTTTTTAACCTGCAAAAGGTCTGAATCCTGACGCGACATCTGCAGAGGTTTATGATGATGTTTGCATCCCTGTCCAACCTCCCAGTTCAGACGTCATCATAAGTTAAATGCTATGCCTCAGACAGTTTGGAGTCGCTTCTGGAAACCATGAAGAGGCTGTTTCAGGTTTTGCTGTGCTACTGGGGTTTTCTGGATGAGGCTGTGAGCAGCACGCTCTCCATTCGTTTGAGTCTCCTTACCCACTGTCCTTGTAAAGTCCAATGTGTCTGTCACCTGTGCTGGTCCTTCGTCCTCTTTGTCTTACCCTCTGACCACGGCTGAACATGGACTGACTCTACCATTCCAGGATTCTTATCAGGATCCACAAACTGGCCATGTCAGCATGATAAAGCATGAATTATGATGAAATCTGACCTCCCAGCTCCTGTTGTTGCAGCTGAGCTCTGAACGGCGAGCCAGACGATCAGATCCTCTGTGCCTCAGTAACTTCAGTCCATCATGAACTGAACCACAGATCCAAACGCTGATCATCAACTGTTTCAGATTCATGCATCGTGTCAGGTTGGACATTTTGGACGTCGGAAGTTGTTTTTTCTTTTTTTTTTTTTTTTTTTCCTCCATAGTATTGTAGTCTTTTTGTACTTCACTCTGGTTGCTTAGTAGCAGGCTTTATCTGATTCACTCCTCCATTTTTGTACATATCTGTGCCAACAGCTTGGGCAGACAGTGGCTTTTTTTTTATTTGTAAAGACATAAACTTGCTTGCATATATAAATAAAATGAATTAAGACACTTGTGTACTTGTTAAAAAGGGAACATTTTGAGTTTGTCTCTTTTTTTCCAGAATTTCACGCCACAGTTCATGCTGCTAAATATAACAGACACATAAGAGGAGGAAGTTTTGTGCAGTAATTAATCTAGTTATTAATTCATGCATTCATCAACAGGTCCACCTTCTAGTATTTGGCTAGACCCATTTTTAATGCCCAAGGAAACAGGTTAAACAAGGTGTTGGAAACACTTTGTTTTGTCCATAATGACATAACAACATCACTCAGTCACTGCAGATTTGTCTGCAGCACATTCACATCCCATCTCCACATCCCAATGTTGCTCTGTAGGATTGAGATCTGGTGACTGTGGAGTCCATCTGAGTACAGTGAACTCATGTTGAAAAAAAAAAGCAACTGGAGATGATTTAAGTTTTGTAACATGGTGCATTATTCTACTGGAATTAGCCATCAGATAATGTTACACTGTGGTCATCAAAGGATGGACATGGTCAACAACAATACTCAGGTAGGCTGTGGTGTTTTAATCAAATCATGCAGTACCAAGGAGCCTAAAGTGGTCAAGAAAATATCCCCCACACCTACCAGCATCGAGCCTAGGCAGGATGGAGCCACACTTTTATGTTTCAACCAAATTCTGACCTCTACACTCCCAGAAAAATGTACCTAACCCCACAAAGCCGAATCTGTATGTATAAACTACAATAAAGTTACTGTATTTTATACATACAGATTCTGAAAACAAAAAACATTAGACTAAAAAAGTTGGGCTTTTTTTTCCTCAGTTTTTCTTAGTTTGGGCTTTAGAGCAATAATTTACCTTTAGGGGTATAAAAGTTGTGCAGGAAACAATGGAGTAAATAAAAGGTAAATAAGATTGTAAATATGAAAAGAAATAAAACAAAAGATACAAAAAAAAAAAAGTGTTGTAGAACAAGAAGAGATATTGTTAAGCAAAAAAAACTCCATAAATTCAGGTTGTTGAGATATGGAAAAGGGAAAATCAGTGTAAAATCAAACATTTCATTAATTTTAAGAGGAATCAAAGAAAAACTGACTATAATAAATATAATATATAATATAATAAATTATTAAAATAAAAATGCTTTTTTAAACATGTGATTGGGGCAAACAACTGCATGCTAACTACAGCGGCAGCACAGCGAGATTAGCTTGAATATTTATTTAAATCTGTTTGGCTCCATCTAGTGGACAAAAACTAGACTTTACTTCATTTAAAAAACAAACAAGTAAGGTTTGAAATATCCTGCTGCAGCCCTGCAGGTTGTAAATGTTTCCCTGCTCCAACAAACCTGATTCCCATTCAGTGCCTCTCCTCAACAGCTTCTGGTCAAGTTCTGCACAATCATGTTAACCCAGAGGAGGGCCGAGGCCTTTAATATTCACAAGATAGAAATGAAATGAAACAACTGAAATGTACTTGAAGTGCAGACTTACAGTTCCTATAAAGTGTTTAGGAACTGCAACTACTTATGCAAAGTCTCCTTATTTCAGAAGCTCAACAGTAATTGGACAACATCACCATGACCGTAAATAAAATGCTTAATTTTAATGTTTTGTTGAGAAGCTTTTGCAGAAAATGACTGCCTGATGTTGAAACCCATGAACATCACCAAACACTGGGTTTCCTCACCAGTGATCTGTTGCTCGGGCCTTCACTGCAGCTGACTTCAGTTGTTGCTTGTTTGTGGGTTGTTTAGATTTAGATTCAGCGCTGATGAATGAATACATTCTGGGCGTTACAAAAGCAAAAGGCATGTGTGCAAATATACAGCAATAATTCATTTAATATATCTTTGAGGAAAAAAGTGTAAAAATATAAAGGCAATTAAAAAATTACAAAGTATATGTTTTAATTACAAAATCAATAAAGTATACAAAAAAAAAATTACTGGATCTGATGGAAGATCTACTCCGAAACCAGCAAAACCAGTAAACTGTCCCGCATGTGTGAAAGAACAACACTGAGACTTTAGTTGATCAGAGAACAAACATAACAGTCTGGTGGAGGAAAGTGGTGTTCTCGCCTGTACATGGGCGTTTCATCCCTATCAGTAACGTTTCATTTTAAATCCTGCAGCCAACAACGACCCATAATCAGCTCTCAGGTGTATCTCACCTGTTCTTCTCATCTTCCCGTTCACAGCTGACACTTTGTAACAGCAGCCATCTTTAATTCTGCTCACATAAAGCTCCAACTGTCCTCCATATCCAAAGCACAGTCAGCCAGAAGCACACCAGCTGGAAATTTAGTCCGTTGCGCTCCGTGGTGTTTTTATAACGTATTCACTGCACTGCACCAAGAGGAAACACCGGATGAAAATCTGTTTCTAAATTTCCTGTTGGGAGCTGCTTCCACAGCCAGGTACACAACTCAGAGGAAGCATTAAATACATCCCATAAATTTTGAATAAGTAAAATATAGGAAAAAATGAGAGCTACTGACCACAGGTTTCCTCACAATGGTAAATCAGTCCCACAGTTCTGGGCATGGGGACGATGGTTACATTCTCTACACCAGAGACAGACCCTCCGCCATAGATGAGGTGGCATTTCTGCACTTGTGTATTTTCTTAATAATGACGAAGACTTGTGCATTTCTTGCCTGTTTGAACAGCAGAGGAGAATTTTAACTGTGGTAAAGTGAATTTGCAGATCACAGACTTCATGACGACTGCAGCTGTCTGTCTCTGTGACCCTGAGGGGCGTGATGGCCGACGTTGTGCTGATGGTCATGTGTTCGCATCGGGGCTGAACACCGTCCAGTCAGAGAGCAGAGGAGAAATGAAATGCTTTTTATGGCTGAGGAAACACTGGATTTGATTTCCAACAACAAAAAACTTATCAATTTAGATAAACAGTTGTCAGTGTGACACTACCTTGTATGTATTTATGTTACCGACAACCTCAGTGTGACACAATGGGCAAAGTTTGCTCTGCTAGTTGAACAGACTAAGAGATAAGGGGCTGCAATGTTACTGAGAATAAATGTGTAGCTTGGGAGATATTTTAAAATGTATCGTTATTAGCTCTTTATCAGGGCAACGTTGGGACGTACAACCAATTCAGTGAGTAACATAAAGACACGATACACACAGTGTTCTGCAGGCTAAACTAATTACAACTAAACTTTGACAAACCAGAGAGTTAAATGTTTTTCCAAAAGTTTAAAACTATTTCTTTACCAACTATGGACAATGTATCATAAAGATTTCTGCCTATTTTATATTCCAGTGTTGATTGTCAGTTATTAAAATCACTTTTTAATCAGATGAATCACAGTTTACATTAAAGCCCTGACGTCTATCTAATATGAAAAACTTGATGACTCCAGATAAAAAAACCACTCTCAAACACTATCAGTCAAAATATCCATGTTAGCGGTTCTGGGGTAAATAAAACTCACCGCTTCAA